>NC_064811.1:170441297-170618090 GCF_023721935.1 Panthera uncia
CTCCCTCCCACCCCCCATCAACCCTCAGTTTGTTCTCAGTTTTTAAGAGTCTCTTATGCTTTGGCTCTCTCCCACTCTAACCTCTTTTTTTTTTTTTCCTTCCCCTCCCCCATGGGTTTCTGTTAGGTTTCTCAGGATCCACATAAGAGTGAAACCATATGGTATCTGTCTTTCTCTGTATGGCTTATTTCACTTAGCATCACACTCTCCAGTTCCATCCACATTGCTACAAAGGGCCATATTTCGTTCTTTCTCATTGCCATGTAGTACTCCATTGTGTATATAAACCACACTTTCTTTATCCATTCATCAGTTGATGGACATTTTGGCTCTTTCCATAATTTGGCTATTGTTGAGAGTGCTGCTATAAACATTGGGGTACAAGTGCCCCTATGCATCAGGACTCCTGTATCCCTTGGGTCAATTCCTAGCAGTGCTATTGCTGAGTCATAGGGTAGGTCTATTTTTTATTTTCTGAGGAACCTCCACACTGCTTTCCAGAGTGGCTGCACCAGTTTGCATTCCCACCAACAGTGCAAGAGGGTTCCCGTTTCTCCACATCCTCTCCAGCATCTATAGTCTCCTGATTTGTTCATTTTGGCCACCCTGACTGGCGTGAGGTGGTATCTGAGTGTGGTTTTGATTTGTATTTCCCTGATGAGGAGCGACGTTGAGCATCTTTTCATGTGCCTGTTGGCCATCCGGATGTCTAGCTCTGGGTTTTCAAGAGACCTTGGCTTCACCAAAGGCACTGTAACAAAATCCACTGAACAAATCCACATTGCACATCTCCGTTAAGGCAGCCAATGGCATAAACCAAACTTATTATCCCCCTGAGATCATCAGATCATCAACAACCTTTACAATCTTTCTGTTCCTGGAACTTGAAGACTGGAATAACCATCTTCCTTACTTCTATGTGTGTTTTGTACAAACACACCACACACACACACACACACACACACACAGTTTCAGAAGGGCATGATCTTCTTTGAGGATCCTGACCACATTTCTGTTACTTTTTTGTTTATGCTGCACAATTTAGCAGTAGAGAGGCCAAGCAGCCCCGGAACTCTCTGTCCTTGCCTTCCTTTTCCACACATGCACACAAGCCTGCTCTACATATTTATATTAACTTAACCCCTTCACATCTGATCCAGTTTGTCCAACCAGTTTGTCTCACAAGTGGATTTTCCTGGGAGGCAGTGGCTGGTCTGTGGCCCCAAAGATGAGCGGAGGAGGCTTACTCATCCTGTACCACCCCTCAAGGAAATGCAGGACCACCAGACTTTAGCATCACTAAGCAGGTAGGGTTTTGCTTCCCACCCATGGGACTCGCCTACAAAGGCTACGGAGGGCTTTTGCCTTAAAATTGCATCCTCAGTAGTTTATCAACATGTTTAAATTGCGAAGAACTGTTGGTGGTGCTTTCCCTTGTTTTCTCATTTCATCTTTGCAGCAATCCTAGAGGCAGGTGCTACTCTTGCCTTGTAGAAGAGGGAAGGGCGGCCCAGGGAGGGTCTGCAAAATTACTTCTGGTCACACAGCCCATCACTTCCCGTTTGAGCTGGGATCTGAACTGAGAGCTCAAGAAATCCGCTTTTCTTTGCTTCGGGGTGCTGCCCAGGCTCATGGCAGCCTTGTCTGGGCTCTCTTGTGGGCCCTGCTTTCTTCTCCCCAGGGGCTTGGCCATTTGGTTCCTGGGTTTGTTGATGGGATTTTGCTTGCTCTGAAACTGCTGTAATTTGGTTCCTGAGGAATCACTTGAATCACTGAAAACATACAATAGGTGGCAAGACAGTGAGAGATGGTGGAGGTGGAGGTGGGCAGGAATGGAGAGAGAAAGAAGAAGAAAAGGAAAGCTCACATTTATGGAGCTCCTGCTACATCCCAGATATTGTGCATGGCTCTTTACAAGTAAGGGATCGCCTTAAAATTCTCCACCTCCCAGCCCCAGCCCTTGCCTCATAGTGTTACACTGATTCCCCAGGAATCTAAGGTCTGCTGGCCCATGGAAAATGCCAAAAATCCCAACTACTAACTGGAAACAGCAGCCACTCAATGATTTATTTTTATTTTTATTTTTTTAAGTGCCTCAGATTAGAAGTCCCTGGGAAAAAAGACTTGCTGCTCTTGGGCACCTCTCTGTGGCCACCGCAAGAACATTCCAGAAAAACCATTAAAATGCATTGCTGAGCTGCTCAAAGGAACAATAAACCCTTGGCTTTCTTCTTGTCTGTCCTTTCTGCTTCCTGTTACTTGAAGACTATAAATGGTTAACAGAAATGTGCTTCTTAACTATTAGTGACTGTCCTCCAACATAAATATATGCTGAGAGGCTTTGAAATCATAAGAGGTCTGAGCCACAGTCTGCTCTGCCAGTCAGCTGCTCTCTGCACCTCAGTTTCTTTGTCTGTAAATTGGGACCAACAATACCTACCCTTGCAGGATGTTGTGGAGACAGATGAAATGATGCATGTCCAAGTATCCAACTCCTTCAGTGGTTAATAAATGTTAGTTCCTTTCCTTTCCTTCTTTACTCTCTACACAGCATGATTTCCATAGGCAAGTCTGACATTGAACACTCTCAGATGAGAATAAATGCTGCTTTTTTTCTAAGCTCTGGCCTGAGTCTAAGGGAACAGCAAGCACATTTCTAGGAAAACCAAAAAAAAAAAAACAAAAAAAAAACAAAAAAAGGGGGGGGCTGGAGAAGTAGTCTGTGCAAACTGGGTTAGCTGCAGGGGACTTTCAGAGAGAGAGGTGATCCCAGATGAAAGAGCTGAGTGAAAGGAAGTGTTTATGGCATGCCCTTTTGGGCAGGCCTTCAACAAAGGGTCTGCCTAGAGCATTCTGAGCTGGCTGCTGACCGGGGCTTCCCTCTCCCCTCCTCAGCGAGCAGGTCCCCTGCTGGGGCAGCCATGTTTGAGGGCCTTTCATGTGCTTGCCTCAGCAGGAGAGGCAGCTCTCTGCTGAAAGGGCCAAACACAAAGGAGAAGGTCCTTATTCTCTTGTGTTTATTTTGTTGACTGCTGCAGCAAAACTCTACCTGTGGCTACCTTTCACAACAGAGTTCCTTCCTGCTTTTAGCTGCAGGAATATTTCCAAAGCAGACACTAGCACATGCTATTGCCCAAAGCACATATTTGCATGGCTCTAAAGGAACTAGAGGAGGACACCAGCCTCCCAAGAAGCCATAAGAGGGAAAACTAGGACCAGATTTGTTCTCCTGTCTGGTAGGGAGGGAGAGAAGGAGCCCTCAGGGAGGGAGAGCCCTCTGTGTGTCCCCAACCCCTCTGCCTTTACCTTTGCCATCTCCTTGAAAAAGAGCATGGCCTTTGGGTACAGTAAGGCCTGGGTTTGGATTCTGCCTTGTTATTTGTGGGCTCTGAGACCCGGGAGAAACCACTAACCCTTGGCTGGGTTTCAGTTGCCACATCTGTGAAAGAAAGCCCTTGACTTTGTGAGAAGAAAGTATAACAAATGCAAAAAACTTGCAGAGTTAATAGAACATAAAAGATGCTCAATTGGTTATTTTTTTTAATTAGTGGGGGAATGATATTAAAAAATCGCTTCCTAGAAAATGCATACGCTTGTGGTGTATTAATATAAAACATGTTTAAAGCAATTAATAAGAAGCACATATGCATTAAAAATATATTGAAGAACGAACCCAAAAATGTTGATTAATTCTGGGTCACAGAGTCTAAGGCAATTTTTATTGCTTCATTTCTAGTTACCTATATTTTCTCATTTTTCAGCAATGAACATGTATTGCTTCTACAATAAAAAGAAGAGAGAGCTGAAGCTATATATAATCTTAATAGTCCAGAAAAATGTTCATGATACTTTATTGTAAACAAAAGCTTGCTTATGCATAATACGATACTCTGATACTTGTAGATAACACATCGAAATTGCAGTGAGGATGTAGACTAAAACGCTTATAATCTCTGTGTGAGGTAATTGTAGGTGCTTTTAATTTTCTCTTTTTTTACGCCACGTTTCCTACATTTTTATATTAGCTCTTAAAGCCCTGAAAGGAGAACAATTAAATTGTTTTAAGAGCATACAAAAAGAAAACAGACATTATTGACAGGAAATAAACATCTTGTACGTATATAAAATAAGTTAATAGAAAAAGATATATGGGTCGCTAAGCCTGCAGCAACAATGGCGAATAAACAGCATATTCAATATCCTGTGATATCCCCAAATCACCTTGTGTCTGGCCTCAATGCCTTTGCTCACATGCTTTTTCTGCCCAGAATTCTTTCCCCTCTGTGCATTCCCTCAGTACCATGTACGTAAGTCTCTGGAAAAGGCTACAGCATTTTACTTGCACTGCTTTGTTCACATAACCATCTCCCCTCCTAAACTGTAGGAACCAAGTCTCATGTACCTCTTTATCGTAACACCTAGCAAAGTGACTAAAACATAATATGTGCTCAATAAATGCTGTACAAGTAAACACATTTCTTAATGTGAATCCTGTCTCATATCTACTTTAAGGTCTATTGATCTCAATGCCTGCCAGTCTTAAAAATCTGGCTATTGGGAAATTTTAGGCCAAAATTACAGTTGTAAGTCTCGACAATTCTACTATTTCAAGTTCTTTCAGGATCAATCTTCAAAGGGGATTGTTATCTCTGCTTTTGTTTATGTTAGGTTATTCATTAGTGTTTTCTAATTTTGGGTTATGAGCTCATCTTTAGCTAATTCATTGTTGCAGAGTTGTTTGAATTGGGAAGCAGTTGTATTCCTATATATTGAATTTTTTATCTGCTATTTAGAAGCACCGGGGGTATTTAAAATGATGGATTTTGGTATTACCAGCTTGGAGCTTCCTGAACTAAGCAGGAATTTTACATTGATTCCCTCTCAAACCTGTGACAGGACAAACCTTTAGTTCAATGTCTTTGTTCTTTCCCCATCCAGAGGCCAGACAGATATACCTTCCTTTATGCCAAGGAAGGATGCCTTTATGTTTATATATTTTTGTTTTGTTTTTTTTCCTCTTTAACACACCAGTTAAAGGCTACAACTTCCTCATGAAGATCCAAGAACTTACTTCCTATCCCTTCCTGTCTATAAGATGTCACTTTCTTGCTTACAAAGTTACCAATCACCCTTACAGCTTCTGTACTTGTAGCTCAAACTCACTATTCTAGTTTTCAGTATTTCTTCATTTCAATTGTTATTCTTTTTGCAGATTTGCAATGAAAACTGTTTTCGTTTAATCCTGTACAATTTTGGGGTATTTCATACTGGGAAAATATTTGGGCTTTCTAATCTACCATAATACATATTACTAGAAAATAGAAGTGATAACTTATTATTAAGATTACATTTCGACCCAATAGCTGAGGTTGCTTAACCTAGTTGAATACTTAGGAAATGAGATTTGAAGCTTCTATCAAAAGTGTTTTATTTACACCTATGCTGGTGATGAAAGATACTTCAAGAAATATAGGCTTCATTTTCCATTTTGTAGAAAACGAACTGAAGAAAAACTTATAAATACTCACATGGAAAAGTAATTTCTAAATTCTTCTGGCTCAACACCCAGAGTATTTATGTCTTGTAGCACTATTTCTGGGACATTTATCCTTGACTTTTTCCTTTCTTTCAGTCTACTCGGCCAATTTGTCAGCAAATCCCAATGGCCTTCTCTTCTAATTGATTTTGAATCAGGAATTTTACACTCCCACTGCTAACACCATAATCTAAGCTACCATCCCCACAAGCCTCACTACAGAACCTTCTGGTTGATCACCATTTCTAGTCTTACCCTATACTGTCTATTCTCAACATAGCCAAACAAGATAGATGACATCAAACCTGTGAGCTATATTCTCCCGTTTAGGGCTTCCCCTAATATTTCCATAAAATGCAAAGTCCTTTCCGTTGTCCATGTGACTGGCTCCTGGCCTCCTCTCTGGTTAGAGAAAGAGGGGTCCAGCTATTGTGTAACTAGAGTTGAGAGGAAGGGAAGAATATTGTTGGCTAGTTATCAGAAATACTTCTTGGAGAAAATAGTCAAAGGAGTGCTGTTCAGTTCAGACTGGCCTTGTGTGGATACCCATTTGTTTTACAATGATTGTTTCACAATGGGGGCATTGAACTCCCTTACCCTTGCCCCACTGTGGACTGCACCAGCAAACAATCACAATAATCTCTTGACCTTGCTTTTTGTTGCACTGCCCTAAGGGTAGTCCAAGGAGCGTGCACATCTTCCATCTGCCCACTAAACTAAATATATGACCATCTTCAAGTAATGAACCACAAGGATTGGACATCACTATCCCTTCTATCTGTCAATGGCAGCTGGAAAAACTGATTGGCCTTCTAAAACAGCTAAACTTTGTTCTAATATTGAGTCTCTGGTGTGTTCTAATGCTTTAGGATCAAAGTGGTTTATTGTTATAGAGCTAACTTGGAAAAAGAGATTTCCCTTTGAAATTAGAGAAGCAATTTCTTCTGTCGCCACCACTGTGCTGATAGAGATCATGATGCAGGGCTTGAACTCCTGAACCAAACCGTGAGATCATGACCTGACTCGAAGTCGGATGCTCAACCGACAGAAACACCCAGGTGCCCCCAAAACAGTATGTTTAGCTTAACATCACAGAGAGCAGAAGAGGATGTAGGAGAGTCAAATGTACCAAGTTCAGTGACATCAAAGCTAAGTATTAAAATTGAAGTCATATAGTTAAGAATTCAGAAACTGAATTATTTAATACCAAGCGAAATAAAACAAGAGGAACAGAGAGTGGGGTGTTTGAAGTCATGTTTTCAAATGCTAGTTAGCATTTTAAACTATTCCATGGATGTCCTTAGCAATAAGAAAGGGCTGGGCCAGTCCTAATGGCTTACCTATGTTAGGGAGTAACCTCACGAGACCCCTCTTCTGACTCTTCCTAGCCCTTGCTGGTCCCCATGAAATATTTCTAAAGCATCTGCTCTGCTCTGTTTGGGAATTATTCTAGATGTTTCCTGCCCTTGACACTCAAACTTTTCTCTCTGTTGGCAGCTGGTTTTACAATCTTCATTCTTTTCCTTGGATAGAGACTAGCCCTGCAAATTGACCACCTAGATAAGTCTGCTTTCTTTTTTTCTCCTCCAAAAGTGTCTGCATGTGGGGTTAGCTTAATATTTTTTAATCAAGATTTATTTAGTCAAACACATTAGTCTTATACACAGGGTATATTGTATAAAGGTATTACCCTTATACAAGGGTATATATAGGGTATAGTCAAACACATTAGTCTTATATACAGGGTATATTGTATAAGGGTACTACCCTTATACAAGGGTAAATTCAACCCTTGGTATCAGAGATAAATGTTGAGTTCCAATGATCTCCAATTGTGGGACTTCATAGTAAAACCCTTACTCAAATTCATGTTATGGGTGTTTTTCCATGGCAACAAATGAAATACAAATCTTATACTACCTAGAAATTAAAGAAAAGGAAACAGTTTACTCACGAAATTTACTATAAAGTAAACTACACTTCTAAAACACTATCTTAAGAATTATATTTCTATCCAATTTCCATCTGAGTATGATCACTTGACCGTAGCAGTGAAACCACAGGAAAGAAAATTCAAAATTACTTTAGAGGAGAAACAAAAAATTGGCAGTGTTTCTGAATCAACAGAAGAGATTTGTGAAGTAGCAATGACACATGTAGACTCCCTAGAAATCAAATTAGGAGGATATAATTTAGTAGCAGGATTCACATTTATATAAATGTACATTTATAAAACACTACCCTAAGATTTAGAATTCTTTCAGACTACCACTAGAGCTATTGTATAATCACTTTGAAAATAGCAATAAAACCAAGGGAGAAAAAGAAATCAAAATTACTGTACCAAGTCCAAGAAGAAAGACAAAAAAAAAATTCTTTGGTTGTTCTGGATTATTCAAATGGGTTTGTTAACAATAACAAAAACATTAAAACAAAAGCATACTTACAAATAGAATCAAAAGAAAGCAATTTATAAGACTGACATTTAAATCATCTACAAGTATAAAACATTACCCTAAAAATTATAATCCTACCAAGCTTCCAGTGAGCCAAAAGACAGCCTTCATTTTTACTTGGCACTTTTTAAAAAAAATTTTAATGTTTATTTATTTTTGAGAGAGAGAGAGAGAGAGAGAGAGAGAGAGAATGAATGAGTGGGGGAAGGGCAGAGAGGGAGGGAGACAAAGAAACTCAAGCAGGCTCCAGGCTCTGAGCAGTCAGCACAGAGCCTGATGTGGGGCTCAAACCCACAAACCATCAGATCATGACCTGAGCCTAAGTCGGACGCTTAATTGACTGAGCCACCCAGGTGCCCCTTTACCTGGCACTTTCTTAAACTGTAGATTCTGGGATCCGTTAGTTAGTTTCACAAACTAGTTGCAATAACGCCAGGTTATTGCAAGCAGCTCAGAATAATATGGTATGGCAACCTTGGCCTGGCCTTAATCTGCTTCTCCTGAGGATGGGATCATTCCTGACACGAATGGTCCCATCCTCTGTCCGCCCCCTGCCTCTCCCCCTCCCCTGTTCTCACTCTCTCTCAAATACAAATAAATGTTAAAAAATTTTAAACATACTGTTTTTGACTCCAACAAGAAAATTCTTTGTTAGGTTCTTCCTGGGGAAGCCTTTTTTCTGACTGCCCACTTCCTTACTCAATACCCTTAAATCCAGGTTAAACATTCATTATGTCCTTTATTCTTTTCAGGTTAGGTGGGCTCCTCATGAAATAAACGATCCTGTTATGACTACTGCTTGGATCATTTTCATTCTTGGTTAATTATTATGATTTCTTGATGACAAAGATTGTAGGACTACCATCAACACTTCATGGTAGAAAAAAACACTACTTTATATTGTATATAACATTTCATCTGATTTCTAAAGAGGAGTAGAGGAGACTTGGTGTCCAACAGCCTCTAGGCTGGGTCCACTACATGATCCATGAGCCGGAATCAAATATTCTTCTCTTTAGACGACGTCTTCCAAAAGAGCAACCAAAATGAAGTATATCTGGGGATCGTCGATTAGATCTTTTTCAAATGTAATGTATATGTGTATATAAGGTTGTACTCAGTGAATACTTGAAAAATGTGCAAATCGTTCTTCCATACCTGTGCATCAGCTGTATTCTTCACAGCAACAGAGCTCAGTTAAATGCAACTGCAAGTAGGTTACTGTAAGGTATTCAAGATAAATTGCTTCTAGTCAGTTTTCCTCTTAATATAAGAGCCTGTTTGATTTTGCCTGTTATTTTTGTTAAAGTTTGTATGTTGCATTTTAAAAAAGTTCATATTATATATTTCATATTATATACATTTCATGTTATATATAATATTTCATATTCAAAAATGAAGGCTGTCTTTTGGCTCACTGGAAGCTTGGTAGGATTGTAATTTTTAGGGTAAGGTTTTATAATTTTAGGTATTTTCCCAATTTATAGAAAACAGGATCTGACACTGCAGTTGGTTGAGATGTCTTTAAAAGCTCTTAATTTCTATCAGTTCTCCCTCCACCCCATTTCTTCCATGTGAGTTATTTCTTGAAGAGACTTCTTTAAGTTGTGGAACTTCCCATATCCTTGTTTGGCTGATGATACCATCGTAGTCTCTTTTCGTCTGTTTGTCTGCCATATTTCTTGCTATTTATCTGGTAGTTAGATTTAGGAGTTTGATTAGATGAAGTTTCAATTTTTGTGCAAGAGTGTTTCATAGATGCTGTGTACTTCCTATTGCACATGGTATCTGTGTGTCTCACTCTTCGTGATGCTGTTAAGATAAATCAGTGGGTTCAGGTTTTTTAGCTCCATCCAGCCATTTTGTCTCCCACTTACATTCCACCTCATACTTTTTAAATTTTTTCTTTGTAAGTAATCTCCATGCCCAGCATGGGGCTCGAACTCACAACCCTGAGATCAGGAGCCACATGTGACACCCACAGAGCCAGCCAGGCGGCCCCCACCTCATACTTTGAATAGCCATGCTGTTAAGCCATTGTTGCCTTGTCCCCGTGCTTCATTAGTAGTTGTGAAGAGTGAATCTCTAATTCTAACCTTTCTGTTGCATTTATTATCTTTTCAAACTATTTGGGTACCCTGAAATAACAGCAGAATAGAGACTTGATTTTTTCCTCTTATTTACCAGTTTTCCAAATAAAGAGTTAGTTCCTTAGGTGATACAAGGCTGAGCAATGAGGGATTTAAAAAAATATTACTACATATTCATGGATTTCTATAGATATGTTAAGATCAAATCAGTCATTATTCTTTCTTGAGCCCAAACTATTCCATCTTTAGCCAAAGGGTGCCCCTTTCTATTTGCTCTTGGGTTCTTTTGACAAAACCTCAGTAGTATTTGATAGCTACCTTGCTTTCTGGCCTAACAAAATGTCACAGGCTCATCTTACACAATCCCTGCCCTGGTCCTGAAATCAGTCATTTCCGAAAGGGGTCTCTGTTCCTCTTCAGTGGGCAATGGCATTTAGATGACCCATTTGGACACTAGGGCTGCTCATAGCCAAGAGATTGCCATTGCTTCTTGGCCTTCTCAGTGGACACAGCCTGCATACATGCATTTTGTAGAAAGAGAAAATTTAATCATGAATTCATACTACCATTGCCAATTTAAATTTTCCATTCTACAACTTATCCCTGACATCATTGATTTTGATACCTGTATCTTTTCATCTCTCACTGAAGAGCTTGATTTCCAACAATATCAATTCAATTATTTACTATTTTATTTATACATATATATAATACAAATACACGCAATAGCATATAAATAACAAGACTAGTATTATTACTAACAAATAGTGTTATTAAATGCAGCTTGATTTCTTGGCCATTTTTTTTATCCTTAAGATGTGTCACACTAAGATTATGTAGTCAAAATAATGAGTTTTAAAGTCAGTTTCTTATTTTTCCATGCAGTTATGTCAGTAACTCCTGATATACTTTGATTAATGGCTTTTTTTGTCCTTTTGCAAAATGCTTTGCTATTTTCTTTTAAAAATGTAGCATGTAAACCATTTACATGATTCCAAAGTCAAACTATAAAACACAATATATGAAAATAAGTCTAGCCCTTATTTCCATCTCTTACATCCTGTTCTTCTTATATGCAACCATTTTTATTAGTTTGTGATTTATACTTCCATTGCTTCTTCTTTAAAATGTAAGCAAAGCACACATCTTTCTTCGAAGGAAGGCAGCGTATACAGGGTCCCAGTCTTGCTTTTTTCACTTAATGTATCCTGGAGTCTGGTGGCCTTCCACAGAGATGGTCTTCATTCTTTTGTAAAGCTTCACAGAACTGCATTCTGTAGATATATCGTGGTTTATTCAGCCAGTCTTCTGTGGATAGACACGTGAACTCAACAAACGTTTACTGCATGGCTAAATTGTGCCAGGCCCTGGGGATAAAGACGTGGTCTCTGGCCTCAGGAAACTCAGAGTGAAGAGGGGGAGGTCTCTGCAATACAGGTAACTTTGCTCACAAGGTAGGGAGATCTTGGATCCACTTAGCACAAGCAGTGGGTAGAACAGGGAAAAGAGGCTGACACACAGGAGGGACACAGTAACAGTCTATTGACTGGCATCTTGCTCCCACACGGGCCTTAATATGGGAGAATCCCCTTGGGATGAACTAGTTTTTGTCAATGTTTGAAATTACTTAGAAAATCATGAGAGCCACCGATTGGTCGGAGAAGGCAAGGCCAAATGAAAGACGCAAAGAGGAAGGTTCCTAACCACAAAATTCCCTCAAAAGAGGAAACGTAAATTAATACATAAGCTGTGGTTTAACAATTAAAAGCTACTGCCTGTAGAGAATGTAACACTCCCCAGAGCTTGCCCTAAGCTGTTGACACACACATATATAACTTCTTTATTTTTCATAACAATCCTAACAAGTAGGGACTATCATTTCTCACATTTTACCGTTAAAGAAATTAAGGCACAGAGAGGTTACTGGACTTTTTCTCCAAGGTCACACAGCGAGCGAACAAGGAAAGGAGCAAGGAAGACATCGCAGATAGGACACCCGCAAGTAGTGCCCTCTCCCAGGTGGGACCAAAGTCCTCTAAGTCTCTCCGGATCCGAACCACTCCCTGGGGAGGAGAACCTCCCTCCCTCCGTCCCTGCAAACATACACCCCACGATCGGAAAACCCCACAGGGTTGTCTCTGGATTCTCTGGGGTGGGGGTGAGGGAGCAGGAATCCCAAAGGCAGGCGGCGACCTTCTGGGTGCGTGGCGGAGGCGCGGGGCTGCTAGCCGAGGCTCCCCCTCCGAGAAGCAGCCAAGCCTGCTCTCCGACCCCTTCCGGTGTGCGACGCCCATTTCTTCGCGCTGCCGCTCCCGCCTTGGCACCAATCAAGTCTGCTTCCCGGGCTCCTACGATGCGGGGGAAACTACAGGAAGTCACGAACAAACTCCCGGGGACAGCCAGGCACCGTTAACCGCCGCTGGGGAGCCCAGGTCACTTGGGCACAATTCTACCCTCTGGGAACCCGCAGCTAGGGGACAAGCAGTGCCGACGCAACATGACACGGCGAGACAGGACACGTTCTCACACTGGGCCATGGTTGTCCAACCCGCCCCGCCTGTCTAAGCCGAACCAATGACCGCTAGGTGGTTGTGGGCCCCCTGCTCGAACCTGCAGATTGTCGAGGCCCGCTGGCTCGCTCCCGGCGCCGCCTGCCGTCCAGAGCCCAGTACTGCGCGTGGCCACACCGCAGCGCAGGGGGCTCACACTCGAGAGCCGGCCCCCGGCGCGACCGCGCCAGCCGAACCACCCATCTTGCTGGAAGGCCCCCCGCGTCGGGGTGGGGGTGGTCAGACTTCAGAAGTGCATCCGCGTCGGGGTGGGGGTGGTCAGACTTCAGAAGTGCATCCTCGCCGGACACTGGCAACTGACTCCCCGCAACCCACGGGTAGCCATTTAAAAACGCCGGCTCCCGGCTACTAACACCTCGTATGGAACTAAAAAGCTAGGGCTCGAATCCAACTAGAAAATCAGCGTGACAACCTGCAACCAGAATACCGACGGATATAAAGGACACTAACTTTCTGCATCACTCGAAGAGTAAAAGGATCCTCCTAAGTTCACGTCAGACGGGTAATGTGCCAGCGTCGTAACAAGGTTTAAGGGTGGCACATGTCACACAACGGCGTGAACACCCAATCATCACGCTTATGAACTACAAAAGGATCGGCCCGCGCCTCCTGTTAAGGAGTCCCGAGGATGTCCCACTGACTTTACAGAAAGGGTGACATACATAGTACTTATACACTCAGTCTCAACCGTAAAATCCTGTACACTTTTAAGACATTATCGATGTTCTTCTTTTGTTCCTACCTTACTAAATGAAAACAGAAACAAAACTAGCAAGAGGATCTATCTATGCAAATTTTTCGCCCAAACGCCACCTTTTCTGGAACCCGATTCTCTGTTGCTTTACGACAGTAGGTCGTGAAATGACGAAGTGTTGCCTCAATATCAGCGGAAGCTAGCTTTGTGCTTTGCGGCAGCGAGGATAGCTAGGTCCGGATCCTGATGGGCACGGGGCGTGCGGGAAGGTCTGGAGGTGCCCGTAGAGGTGTTCTGCTCATACCTTAGGGGGTTATTTCTTAAACTCTTGGGGTTTTGTTTTTGTTTTTAATCATCCGTTGGGAGTCTGAGATTCTCTTACTCCCAGAGAGGCTCCTTTCCCTTTCCTGCACCTTTTCCTCTGCAGACTTTACTTTTATTATGCTGGTTAGATTCTTGGTCCTCCGTCCCCCGGACGTCTTGCCGTTTTATTTGGCTTTAGTTGTTTTCTTCGGGAGAATTCCAGCATCCGAGTGATCTTTCTCTAGCAGATCCCCCCGCCCGCCCCTTGCCTCCATCTTGGTTCTCTGGGGGAGACCAGCTCATCACTGCCGCAGTCCGAGAAATGGAGCATGACCGCTCTCGGGAATCCCCATCGCGGGAAGGCACTTCCTTGCCGGGAGAGTGGTCTTCCTCGGCCCTCGGACAGTCCTTCTCCCAGATTTTGCACCGCCTTACCAGCCAGGAGTCCCGACGGGGCAAGGCCAAAAGTGCAGCAGTTCAGGACCTCAGTGCTCTCATAGAAGCCGCAGAACGCGATCAGTTTTTTGAGGGGAGTGGCACATCGCTCCACGGAATGCCCGAAATGCTGGGGCAGGTGGCAAAAGCCCTGGAGAAGTATGCAGCCCCACCCAAGGAGCAGGAAGGTAGAGGTCATGGTTACTCTGAAGTGGCCGAGAAAGCGGCAGCAGTTGGCTTAGTATTTCTTAAACTCTTGGGGAAATTTGAGGCGGCCAAGAATTCCTTGGTTTGCCCTAAGTGGAAGACAGGCCTACGTGACTTGGCAGGACCCATCTATATTTTTGCGGTCACACACAGCTTGGAGCAACCATGGACCAGCCCAAGATCTCATGACGTTGCTGGAGAGGTGCTCGCCTTACTCCTTCAAGTTACTGAGTGTGGTTCTGTGGCAGGATTTCTGCACGGAGAAAATGAAGATGAGAAAGGGAGATTTATTTTAATAATGGAACTTCTTAAACCCGATTTGAATAAGTGAGTATTCTTGTTGAGAGAGCTACTTACTTGAGCTTCAGCCTAACGTTTTAGAATGTTAGATAGAGCTCAAAGAAACTTGAGTTTCTTCATCAATAAGATAAAGGTGTTGTAATAGGAGATTTCTTAAGGCCCAGAAAGGTGATTTGCTATAAATGACATTAGACATTGGCAAATTCTACATTAGAGCCCCGGTCTTCAGACTCCCCATTTTCTACTGCTCTTTGCCATCCTCCTGACAACTGCCCTTGACATTGGAAGTTCTGTCCAAATTATTTATACTGAACTTTCTTCAGTTAGGTGAGAATGGGATTTGGAGAGGATTTAAACTTAAGTGGTTTGAATTTAAACTCGGGGATCTTGAAACTCATCAACAGTTATTAGATAAGGATGGTTATTAGATATGGAAGCAGTGTTTGGGATGAAAAACACCCTATAGATTGCTGTTAGCTAAAGTATTTTCTGTCAGTTCTACCTGCTATTTTGTTAGTATTTGTGACACCAGAGTGATGAGAGAAAAAATGTGCACATAACTCTCACTTAACCAGGAACTTGGAGTTCAAAGGCTTGGTTTGGAGGTAGTCTGGTACTTCTTTTTATTGCTTCTGAGTAGAACCAGGTCAGAGGGCTTCTCTGAACCTGTTTCATTTTTTTGTAATATAAAGATAATATTATCTATTACAGAGTTATTTTGAAGGTTAGTTGAGTAAAGTGTGTAAACCCACTTTATAAGTTGTAAATTGCTGTTCAAATATTGACTCATTTACTCCCTTACAATAATTACAGTGATGCTTGAAGACGTTTCCTTTACTTCTCTCCCGTGTCAGCACGTCTCCTCTGTAACCACCCACAGATTCTTTACAAGCTGTTGGTTTTAAATGGATCCTTCTCATTGGATTAGCTTTAGACCCAGAGCCCTGGGTGATTATTAAATGTATTTAGTGTAAGTTATTTTGATTTAGTATGCATAACATCAAGAGATATCTTATGGGGGATGTATTTTTTTCAAGGGCAAGATAATGCTTTATTTAGCTTGAGTTTAATTTTTTTTTTTTTTTTTTTTTGCTAGCTAACACTGTATCACTTTACTTCCTGTGGTTTCACATTTCCATATAGAGAATCCTGGAAGAATAACCCTGCCACAAAACATGTTTTCTCATGGACTCTGCAGCAGGTCTCTCGACCCTGGCTGAACCAACATCTGGAGAGGATACTTCCCCCATCGCTGCTCATCTCGGATGATTATCAAACAGAGAACAAAATACTGGGTGTCCACTGCCTCCGTCACATCGTGCTTAATGTGGTGAGCGACCTCTGCACTTTGTCATCTGTGTTGATGGGACAGACTGAGTCATGATATCACTATTCTTGCCTTTTCATATTTCCTATTAACTTTCCATTAATGCCGTTACGTGAAAAAAATCACTGATTTATATTTTTTCTTTATATTTTCCTTCTGCCAGCCTAGTAGATTGTGTCTCGTAGGTAATATGTGGAAGACACCTGGGCCATGATCACGCGGGTCAAAATGAATAACCAGACCTTGAGTAATTAACAGTTGACTTTCAAGGAGCAAAAGAATCGGAAACTGAAAGGGATTACACACACCCAAATGCGCAAGCTGTTACTCAAGGAAACTTTTTTTTTTTTTCCCTCTTAACTATGTGTTGTGGAGCTTTTAAAAAAAGTATACACAGAAGTAGAGGGTGCTGTTCTGGGCCCAGCACCCTTCTGCTGCACCACTTTGCGGAGAGTGCTATTATGAATCCTTTGGTGTAATAGACCCTACGTACCCATAATTCAAGTTCGAAAATCATCCATGGTTTGGCACCGTTGGGAAGCTTTTAACTGGGTAATTTGCTTGCAGCCAGCTGCTGATTTGCTCCAGTATAACAGAGCCCAGGTCCTCTACCACGCCCTTTTCAACCACCTGTACACACCGGAGTACCGCCTCATCCAGGTAACCGTACGATTTGTTTATTGGCTGTGAGTCCCAGTTCTCAAATTCGAGTAGAAGGTGGCAGTGTGCGAATAAGAATAGTTGAGCCCTTTTCCTCTCTTGGAAAATGAGGATGATAACTAAGTCAGGGCCAACTTGAAAATAAAGAGGTAGCAAATGACTCGTGAAAATGTCTCGATACTGAGCAGGCATCCACATTGCTGAGTCTCCACAGAAAAGCCAGTGTTTTATCTTCATTTGGGTGAATTACACATTATTTGAGGGTGGCTTTATGTGTGAAAAGTTCTGTTTTACTAATCTTAAGTGTTCTTCTCTGCTCCTCTCTATGAACTCACAGTTGAAACTCCTTGTAGGTTAGATGTTCCAGTGCCATTCTTTCATCCAATACACATTAAATACCTACTGTGTGCTAGTAACCACTGTCCGTTCCAAGAATGAATGAATCAAATCAATGAATCTTAAAGCCCTTCTGGCTTTAAGAAACCCTTTGAGGGGCGCCTGGGGGGCTCAGTCGGTTGAGCGACCGACTTCAGCTCAGGTCATGATCTCGCGGTCTGTGAGTTCGAGCCCCGCGTCGGGCTCTGTGCTGACAGCTCAGAGCCTGGAGCCTGCTTCGGATTCTGTGTCTCCCTCTCTTTCTGCCCCTCCCCCACTCACGCTCTGCCTCTCCCTCTGTCAAAAATAAATAAACATTAAAAAAAAATTAAAAAGAAACCCTTTGGAAAGACATGTAAATAAATGAGTATTTTTACATATCTACGGTGCAGAGTGATAAATCTATTAGAAGACATTTGTATAAAGGGCAGCACATGTCCAGCAAAAGGCAGTTAACCAGGTTTGGTGGTGTTGGGATGGTTTTAGGATTTGGGAAGGAGTTGATATTTGACGGATGAATAGAACTTTCTTAGGATGGGAGAACATTCTGAAGACAGAGAAAACAAGTTATATAAAATCAGAGGTGGAAATAACCTTTTTTGTGCCTGCCCTCCCTTCCCTTGTCCCCCTGCCACCTTTCATTTTAAATATTAATTTAGGTATTAAATTGAGGATCCAGGTACTAAGAGCCAAAAAGTTTAGGGCTCTTTAGATGGTGGTTTAAAAACAAAACAAAACTCATAGAAAAACCAAAAATCTCAGGAGAGCTAGAAGGGAGTGCCTTGACACTGAAACTTCAGATAGGGTAGGTCAAACTGGACACAGATGAGGACCATCTTAGATTCTGTTCAGGAGTGGTTTTACTGTAAGTATGTATAACTACTGCTTAAACTTATTTAATGGCAGGGGCGCCTGGGTGGCTCAGTCGGTTAAGCAGCCGACTTCAGCTCAGGTCACGATCTCGCGGTCCGTGAGTTCGAGCCCCGCGTCGGGCTCTGTGCTGACAGCTCAGAACCTGGAGCCTGTTTCAGATTCTGTGTCTCCCTCTCTCTCTGCCCCTCCCCTGTTCACGCTCTGTCTCTCTCTGTCTCAAAAATAAATAAACGTTAAAAAAAAAAAATTAAAAAAAATAAACTTATTTAATGGCAATGGACTTAGACTCCTAAAATTTGGGTTAAAGTCTAGGGCGCCTGGGTGGCTCAGTCAGTTGAGCGTCCAGCTCTTGATTTCGGCTCAAGTCATGATCTCACAGTTCGGGATTCTCTCTTGCTCTCTCTCTAACCCTCCCCTCCTCAGGCTCTCTCAAAATAAATAAATAAACATGAAAAAAAAATTAGTTTGGGTTAGTCCCAGGTGTGCTCATGAAGTCCCATTTCATAGCTTAGCAAAGAACAGTCTTGAGTAGATGTTAACTTGTTTGGAGATAACGTAAAATAAATTTGAAAATATAAAGTAAGGGGTGTGTGGGTGGCTCAGTTGGTTAAGTGTCCAACTTGGCTCAGCTCGTGATCTTAGTTCATGAGTTCAAGCCCCACATCGGGCTCTGTGCCAACAGCTCAGAGCCTGCAGCCTGCTTCAGATTCTGTCTCTTTCCCTCTGCGCCTCCCCTGCTTATGCTCTCTCTCTCAAAAATAAACACTAAAAAAAAAAAAAAAAAGAATATAAAGTAACATACACTTGGGGTGCCTGGGTGGCTCAGTCAGTTAAGCATCTGACTTTTGATTTTGGCTCAGGTCATGACTTCACGATTTGGGAGTTCCAAGCCCATGTTGGGCTCTGCACTGATAGCACAGAGCCTGCTTGGGATTCTGCCCCTCTCTCTCTCTGCCCTCCCCCACTCATGCGCTCTCTCAAAAAAAACATTAAAAATAATAATACACTTCCTGTGCTTTTACTAGTATCTTTCAGAATTCTATAATGTGGACCCCACAGACAGATTAATATGGGTGCTAGACGAGTCAGTGAATGCAAATGAACGAACGCTTCTTTTCTGTTACTTCCTCCTAGGCTGTGCTCTCGTGTCTGCTGGACTTATTCCCTGTCCTGGAGAAAGGCCTGCACTGGAAGGGAGGTGGGGCTCGACCCACCACACACTGTGACGAGGTGCTGCAGTTGATCCTGACCCACATGGAGCCAGAGCACCGCCTTCTCTTACGCAGGACCTATGCAAGAAACCTGCCAGCGTTTGTGAAGAGGCGAGTGCCCAGCCGCTGGTCTGGCCGCACCCCTCAAGTTCATCCCTGTGGTGCCACATCTTCTCTTCCCTTTTCAGGTTGGGGATCCTAACTGTCCGGCACTTGAAGAGGCTGGAGCGAGTTGTCATCGGCTACCTGGAGGTTTATGATGGGCCAGAGGAGGAGGCTAGACTGAAGACACTGGAAACCTTAAAACTTCTCATGCAGTACACTTGGCCCAGGTAAAACAGCCAAGCAGGCAGGTGGGCCAAGAGGGACAAAACTCAGCCAGTTTTCACTTCAGAACTTGCCCAGGTATACTTTCAGTACAAAGTATTAAGGACAGGCCTGTTTTTACATTGCTATTGAATTTTGAACTGAAGTTGCATTGAAAAGATAAAATACACCCATTGTTAACTTCAGGTGTATATCCCTCAATTTATAATGCATATTAGAATTTCAGAGTCCACTTAGAAGTGCTGTAATAGACATGCTTAACTTTGTTCACCCTAAGGTTTTTGAAATCTAATTGAGAACAGAGAACTTCATAGCTCATTACTGAACATGTGTGGAGCAGTGACCAGGAGAATACTGAGAATATCATTGCTTAGAAAGCATTCCAACTCTGGCTTGAGGTGGGGTCAGGAACAATAAAGTGGAAGGGAAACATGTTAAGTCAGCAAAATACTTTCTTGCATCAACAAAGTTTAATTCAGCTGGAGTCCGGTGCTCTAACATCTGTATCTGTTCTGAACCACAGTACTCTCATTTCCTTAGAATGTACCCAACCTTTTCCCTTAGTTACATCTGGAACTGGACTGCCTTGGTTTACTTACAGTCTTTCTCCTCCACTGAACTGTAAGACCACTTTGGTATATTGAGTATATGAAAGTTTAACCAGTACCTGGTTCTTAAATACACAAATATTTGAAGAATGAATGGACTAAAATAGACTGAATAGATGGATGAAAGAAATTGAATCCAGTTAACATTGGCAGGCCTTTAAAGAGCAGAGACTAAGCTTCCAAGTCGGGATTGTAGGAAGGTGAGAAAATCAGTGCCCTGTATGGCACGAGGGGGGGCTGGGGAGTAGGAAACAGCAGGTTTTATGTGGACGATAGGTGGAGGACTGAGCAGCAAATAGTATAGGAAACCGCTAAATACTTACTAGATCAAGGGATGTAAACTTTTATTCTCCCAGTCACATTTCTGTCCAGAGATATGGTTTACTGTGCATATTTTTCCACTACAACCTCCATTATTTTTCAGCTTCCATTAAGGCTTTTAAGGTTTTTTGTTTTGTTTTTTTATGTAAGAAAAACTACATACAATTTGCCATTTAAAATGGATTCAGTGGTGGGGCGCCTGGGTGGCGCAGTCGGTTAAGCGTCCGACTTCAGCCAGGTCACGATCTCGCGGTCCGTGAGTTCGAGCCCCGCATCAGGCTCTGGGCTGATGGCTCGGAGCCTGGAGCCTGTTTCCGATTCTGTGTCTCCCTCTCTCTCTGACCCTCCCCCGTTCATGCTCTGTCTCTCTCTGTCCCAAAAATAAATAAAAAACGTTGAAAAAAAAAAATTAAAAAAAAAAATTAAATAAAATGGATTCAGTGGCATTAAGTACTACCTTCACGATTTTGTACAACCATCACCACTGTCCTTTTCCAGAACTTTTTTTCATCAAAATTAAAACTTTCAAAAATGCTAAGAAGTTGAAGTTAAATGGGCTGGGCTTAACTGAGGGTAAAAGCTAGGATCTGGAATTAAATAACAGAAAATTCTAATTGTCAATTTGGTCCCAGAAGCCAAGCATATTTCACTTCATTTTAAATTTCCAGGCCTATGACTGTATAAAAGTTAAAGGACTGTGGGCCATCTGCTGTTCTCTGGCCCAAAGTAAAAGCCCCTGGTAAGGGGAGATCCCACTTCTCACTTTCCAGGTGGGGCGATTTCCTTACAGTAGAACCAAGCTTCTGGCTTGGCAGGCCAGAGTACGTGTATTGGAGCTATGCTGCAGAAAAAAGGGTTCAAAATGAGTTCAGAAATCTGGCGTCTCGTCTCTAGTTCTGCTTCCAGCTCCCTGGTCTTCTAAGTCATTTAACTTCAGTTCCTTCATTTAGGAAATAAGGGCTTTACAACTTAGATGGCCTTGAAGTCTCAGTTTTAATATCCTGATTTTAGAGTATGAATGTAACTTTTTTCTTCCTGATTCCAGAGTTTCCTGTAGACGTGTGGTCTTATTGAAGGCTCTCTTGAAACTGATCTGTGATGTAGCAAGGGATCCAAACCTTACACCTGAGCCTGTTAAGAGCGCCTTGTTAGAAGAGGCCACAGATTGCCTGATTCTCCTGGACCACTGTTGTCAAGGACAAGTGAAGGTAAGAGTCTGCAACCTGGTCCTTAGGAAGCTCGTATGTTTGATTATAATTTACTGTTCACATGCCTGACCAAGTCTGTAAGTGAACACGCATGGTTCAGGTTTTCACCTGGGAGCCCTCTAACCTTCAATAAAGGCGGATTAACTTATTCAACTTTTAAAGCTATTCAGAGGTATTTAGGCCAAAAGGCAAGAGGCTCAGGAGATGTCTCTTGGGTGAGGATAGAAAATGGGCAAAAGACTAAGCGTTCTTAAAATTTAAGTTCTGTTATATCTGATTTTTTTTTTTTAAGGATGAAATAATGAGCTATAAGCCACCAAGAAGTAATAATATAGAGTAATTCAGATCCCAGAAATGTTTCCAGTTTTTCCAGGGCACCTGTATTTTTATTTATCCTTATTCTTATTTTTCCACATGGGAATTCTTTAGTTTCACATGTCACAAAAGTTAACTTGTCATAGCCAAAGCATATAATGGCTATGTGTATATTTATATATATTTATAAACTATTGCCTCATTTCTTTTTTTTTTTTTTTTTTTTTTAAATTTTCAACGTTTTTTATTTATTTTTGGGACAGAGAGAGACAGAGCATGAACAGGGGAGGGGCAGAGAGAGAGGGAGACAGAATCGGAAACAGGCTCCAGGCTCTGAGCCATCAGCCCAGAGCCTGACGCGGGGCTCGAACTCACGGACCGCGAGATCGTGACCTGGCTGAAGTCGGACGCTTAACCGACTGCGCCACCCAGGCGCCCCTGCCTCATTTCTTATCCCACTTAGAAATCTTCAGGTTATAAAGCAGCATGAAAAAAATTCATATCCTAACAATATTTATAGAGTATTGTTTGTTGTGTTATCAGTTTATTCAAATTACTTCGTATTGGCTCTTTAATCTCTGGCAGTTTTCAAGTCCTGGATCCAATCTAATTTGCATTGGCTGGGATCAGTCTGCTGGTTCCTGAGCCAGCAGGACATCTGCCTACATGCCAACACAGCTTTTAAAGTTACACCTGTTCCATGAACTGTTCCCTAGTCTCATCCATTCTTTCTTTCTTCGAATATGGTACCGAGAAACAAGAACCGAGGTAAAAGGAACAGAAGTATCAATTAAAAAGAAAAAGCCTGTTTGGTTTCATATTTCAGGGTCTCCTGGTCAAAATTCTCCAAAGCTGTGAAGACAGCAAGGTGGTGAACTGTATCAGAAAAGTCCAGCAGGTTTCTGAAGGCACGCCCTACGATGGAACTTAAGATTTGTCTTACTTTCCTAAAACAGGAAGACTTTTCTTCTTGTTCCAACTGTATAAATGGAATCATTTAAGAAAAAAGGTATTTTTACACTCAACAGTGTAACTTAGTTCTTTTTCCTTCTTTTATTCCCACAGAAGTAGGGAAAGGAGAACAAGAAAAAACTGAAATCTGAACATTTCTAAATAAAGTTGAGGGGGGGTGGGGGAGAAGGATACCAAGGAAAACAGGTGGGTAGCATTTAAAATTTAGAAATATTTACACCCACAGATTCATCTGTTAAGCTTCTTGGGCTCAAGCTGTTACTTCAAAACATATGCCAACACTATAAAAATACTCTGTTCACAACTTAAGGCTTTCTCCACTCCCAGATTTCCTTGCCCCACAGAAGCAGCATAAATATTAAAGACACAAATATTGTGTGAAATACTGTATGAAAGAGCAAAACCTGGAGGTATATACATGGTTAAGGTAAAAGAAAGGAGGATACTGAAAATGTTCAGTCCTGTTGCAGATGTCCAAAGGGAAGTCATGTAGTTTTGGCCTTGGCCACAGGCTCTGTCTCCTGCTCATACTCTATCTCTACGTAGGCTCGTTTCCTCCGCAAAGGTCCTTTCAAGGGTGTTTTGCCTTTATGTGTGGCATCAAGGGCCTTTTCTTCTTCCTCACTGGAGGATTTATCATCCTGATCTTCATCACTACTGGCATCCAGCTTATCCATATCCTGATATGGAGAGAGGAAAAAAAGAAAATGCTAGATGCATCTCCCAAACTCCTTTCATCGTCCTCTCAATTTAGAACTAGGCAATTTATCTGCCTCTGTGTGTGTTCAGAAACGTTCTGTTCTCTGAAGGTCAAAGGTCAATTTTTTGCCCATAAATCTCACCTCAAAATCACTTATGTCACTCTCATCCACCTCATCATCTTCCACAAACTCTCTCTTTCCCACATCCTAAAACAAAACATAACTGTTAAGTTGAAAATACAGAATGAAAATTCAGCTCACACATCTAATTCTATTCTTTGATAAGTGCAACAGTAACAAACAGAATCATAGTCTACTTACTTAGTCCCAACCAAAATCTAATTATTTCCAAGTTTAATACTTCTGAATTAAAAAATTTTAGGGATATCAATTCTCATGCCTAATACAAATCATTAGATCATTTTAATTTGCTAAAAAAAAAAAAAGTACATTAGAAAGGCTTTACAAACACTTAAATCTATTAATTTCAAATATCAAAAAAGGGTCACTACTAGGAAAAGTACATCTATGTGCCTGTATGAGCGCACCATGTGATTAGCAATTACCTGCTAAATCTGGCCTTTTTCTAAAAGACTATCACTCAAGTACCTCCCCTATATTAATAGTGAAATTAAATCCTGTATAAATTTCAGGTTCCTGAATGGTATATTCTGTCAGCTGATGAGGATTCTTCATTTGTCCCCTTAAAGGAAAAATCTCAGAATGCCAATAAGTAAGATTAAAATCCAACGTGTTAATAGTTTGTTGACTGAACTAAAATTAATCTCATGATAGAAAAAAAAGGACCAAATAATTATTTTTGGGTAGGGGAGTGAAAATGCTGTTCTGTCACTCAAGTACATATAAAGAGATCTAGGTCTACAGGTTACTGCTTTAGGAAGCACAAACGAACAAACAAGGCTTACTTCTTCATCATCTTTTTCCTCAGCATCTGAAGAGTCACTCTCTGCCTCCTGCTGTTCCAGGGCCTTGTCGAAGGCATGAATGGGGAAGTTGTAGATGTCGCCATACTGAGGAACATAAATACAGACTGGATTTAACATCTGGATTTTACACTTGAAGTCCACTGTCCGATGACATACTGTTTTCTCCTCAGTGATTAAATAAGAATACTTAATGTGATGGATAATAATTTTTCTATATTAATTTCAAGCCTAGAGCCAACAGTGTCTTTACAAGCCTGTTTCTGACATTTAAGTAATCAGTGGTTAATACCAAACACTATAAACTTAGTAGTTTATAAAATCAGTGGGTTGGAACAAATGTAAATTTGCTGATAGGAAATAATACGGGAAAAATAAGTTCTATCCGTTTTGTCTCGTAAATGACAGTAATTTTTAAGAAGATTTAATTCCTTTTAAAGAACCTTAGACTAGGGTAATATGCAGGAGGATCAGAACTGCATGCCTTTTCTTATCTAGAGCTCTGAAACCGTTGCGTCAGGAACAGGAGTTCACAGTATGGTGCAAAGGGAAAGGTCTCTTTGCTGGATGGAACATCAAGGGTAACCAGGGCACCTTTCGTGTTCATGTTCATGAACTAAGACGGGGAAGCCAAGGCCTGTATATTCCAGGAAGGCCTGTTCTATTCCAGGAACAAAATCAAGGTGAAGACCTTTCTAGCATCTTTGAAAGTAAAACACACTTCCCACTATTTCCTAGCATGATGTTACTGTCTAAAAAGTGAAATTTATATCCCAAACTTCCTAGCTTTCTCACCGTATCTTGTTTCAGTCGCTCCAGCAATTCCTTTTCAATGGCATTGTCCAGCTGAGCAGCTATTAATGCCTTTTCCTGTAACAGAAAAATTTGAGTAAACCCATTTACTTCCTTAGTACTCATATTTCAGCCTGTATAAGTAAAAAACCAAAAAAAAAAAATTTTATTTCAAAAAAAAAAAATCACTTTTTTCCCCTCTTGCATTAAAAAAAAATCACATACCACGATCAAGTGGGATTTATTCCCAGGATGCAAGAGTGGTTCCACATTCACAAAATAATCAACATGATACATACGTATCATTAGAAACGATAAAAACCATATTATCATTTCAATAGATGCAGAAAAAGCATTTGACAAAGTACAGCAACCATTCGTGATAAAAACCCTCTGCAAACTAGGTCTAGAGGGAACATCTCTCAACATGATAAAGGCCTTATATGAAAAACCCACAGCCAACATCATCATCAATGGGGAAAAACAGCTTTTCCCGTAAGGTCAGGAACAAGGCAAGGATGTCCACTCTCACCACTTTTATTCAATATAGTACTAGAAGTCCTAACCACAGCAATCAGACAACAGAAAGAAATAAAAGGCAACCAAATTGGTAAGGAAGAAGTAAAATTCTCATTATATGCAAATGACATGACACTGTATATAGAAAACCCTGAAGGCTTCACCAAAAAACTACTAGAACTGATCAATGAATTCGTTAAAGTCACAGGATACAAAATCAATGTACAGAAATCTGTTGCATTCCTATACACTAACAATGAAGTGGCAGAAAGTAAAATTAAGAAAACAATCTCATTTACAATTACATCAAAAATGATAAAATATCTAGGAATAAACTTAACCAAAGAGATGAAAGACCTGTATTCTGAAAACTATAAAACACTGATAAAAGAAATTCAAGATGATGGAAAGACTCATGGGGCTGGAAGAGCAAATCTTGCTAAAATGTCCATACACCAAAGCAATCTACACATTTAATGCAATTTCTATCAAAATACCAATAGCATTTTTCACAGAACTAGAACAAATAGTAAAACCACAGAAGACCCTGAACAGGCAAAGCAATGTTGAACAAGAAAAAATTGAAGGTATCACAATTCCAGATTTCAAGTTATATTACCAAGCAGTAGCAATTAAAACAGTATGGTACTGGCATAAAAATAGACACGTAAGGGGCGCCTGGGTGGCCAGTCGGTTAAGCGTCCTACTTCGACTCAGGTCACGATCTCGCGGTCTGTGAGTTCGAGCCCTGCATCGGGCTCTGGGCTGATGGCTCAGAGCCTGGAGCCTGCTTCAGATTCTCTGTCTCCCTCTCTCTCTGCCCCTCCCCCGTTCATGCTCTGTCTCTCTCTGTCTCAAAAATAAATAAACGTTAAAAAAAAAATAGACACATAAATCAATGGAATAAAACAGAAAACACAGAAAAAAGTTTATAATTATATCATCAATTAATCTTTGACAAAGGAGAATTAAAATATTCAACAGGAAAAAGTCTCTTCAACAACACTGTTGGGAAAACCGGAGAGCCACAGGCAAAAGAATGAAATTGGACCCCTTCCTTTCACCATACACACAAAAATAAACGCAAAATGGATTAAAGACCTAAATATGAGACCCAAACCATAAAAATCCTTGAAGAGAGAACAGGTGGTAATCTCTGACATTGGCCATAGCAACATTTTTCTATATATGTCTCCTGAGGCAAGGCAAATACATGCAAAAATAAATTATTGAGATTATATTAAAATATTTCTGTACAGCGAAGGAAACAATCAACAAAACTAAAATGCAACCTACTCAATGGCAGAAAATATCTGCAAATGACATATCTGATAAAGGGTTAGTATGTAAAGAACTGATACTACTCAATACCCAAAAACAATCCAATTTAAAAATGGGCAGGGGCACCTGGATGGCTCAGTTGGTTCCATGTCCGACTTCAGCTCAGGTCATGATCTCATGGTTCGTGGGTTTGAGCCCAGCATTGGGCTCTGCATTGGCAGTGCGGAGCCTCCTCGGGATTCTCTCTCTCTCCCTCTGCCCCTCCCCCCAACTTGCATGTGAGCACACACACACACTCTCTCTCTCTCTCTCTCTCAAAATAAACTTTAAAAAAAAATAAAAATGGGCAGAAGACACGAACAGACATTTCATCAAAGATACCAGATGGCCAAAAGACACGTGAAAAGATGCTCAACATCACTCATCAGGGAAACGCAAATCAAAACCACAATGAGGTATCACCTCACACCTGTCAGAATGGCTAAAATCAAAAACACAAGAAACATCAAGTGTTGGTGAGGATGTGGAGAAAAAGAAACCCTTTTGCACCGTCGGTGGGAATGCAAACTGGTGTAGCTGTTGTAGGAAACAGTATGGGAGAGCCCTCAAAAAGTTAAAAACGGAACTGCACTACAATGCAGGCAATGCACTACTGGGTATTTACCCCAAAATACGAAAACACTAATTCAAAGGGTTACACACACCCTTCTGTTTATGCCAGCATTATTTACAATAGCCAAAATATGGGAGCAGCCCAAGTGTACGTCGATTGATGAATGGATAAAGAGAAAGTGGTATTTAAGAAACAAAACAAACAAGGAAAAAAAAAAGACAAACAGATCCTTAACTCTACAAAACTGATGGTTACCAGAGGGGAGGTGGGTTGGGGGGAATGGGGGAAAGAGGGAATGGGAATTAGAGAGTACATTTACCATGGAAAAAAAAAGAAGAAAGAATGCTCAAACCCTGCTTTGAGTAGTATGCAATGTATAAGATTAACAACATACCAAAATTCTGATTTCTCTCTCTTTTAATGTTTGCTTTTGAGAGAGACAGAATGTGAGCAGGGGAGGGGCAGAGAGGGAGACACAGAATCTGAAGTGGGCTCCAGGCTCCAAGCTGTCAGCACAGAGCCTGATGCAGGGCTCGAACTCACAGACCTCAAGATTATGACCAAAGCCAAAGTTGGACACTTACCTGACTGAGCCACCCAGGTGTCCCCCAAAATTCTGATTTCTAAAATACTTAACTTCAAGAATCTCAGACAAGGTACTTCTCTGTTCTCCATTAAATATATCTCCAAGAACCCTTATTTTAACCTGCCCTGAAAATCATAATCTTAAAATACGAATATCCAATATCTTATGCAACTAATACTGTTCTCTATTAGCGAACCATTACCCAAGGCCCAAACAGTTCACAGGAAATGGTGACTGAATCTTTCTCATGATCCCTATACCTATAGAGTCCTACCCTCAATGACATACAGAAGCTATGAATACAAGAAGGGTAAGTTACCTCTCTTCTTTTTTCCCTCCGCTCCACCTTCTTACTCAAGGGAACAAGCTTCCTCCTATGGAAAATAAAACACATTGTCAGAAAACCCAAGGGCATGTTTTGTGTGTTCCTTTAAAAAAACGAGAAAATAGGAATGGAGTTGGTTTTGTAGGGCTCAGCTCAATATAGCTAACATTACATACCTGTAATTCCCTAAGTAGTGAATACTACAAGTCACACATTTTTACACATATTTTTATGCTTATTTTACTTTTTGTTTTCTTTGAGCATTCTGAGACTTCTGAGGGCACTCACCATGCTTCATGATTAATGCTTCAGTTAACTAAAATAAAGAATTTTCTGTAGGGATGCTTGGGTGGCTCAGTCGGGTAAGTGTCTCACTCTGACTCGGGTCACAATCTCCCGTGAGTTCAAGCCCCACATGGGGCTCACTACTGTCAGTGCAGGGCCTGCTTCGGGTCTTCTGTCCCCCGCCCCTCTCTCTGCTCCCCGCCCCAACCCCCAACTCTCACATGCTCTCTCTCAAAAACAAACATAAAAAAAAAAAAATTGTCTGTAGAAGACTGCCACCTTTAGCTTTCTCTGCAGGTCACAACGAAAAAGTATTAGGACCTAGCACTCCTTAGTAAGATATCCAATTAATTCCATGGATTTCATATCACTTTTTAAAATTAATTTTCGGTGAACCCGGGGTAAAGTTCTGACATTCTTATTTATCCCCATTTTTTAGGTCATTGTTAAATCCCTAATTTTACGATTGTGTCAAGGAGTTATACAATTTCCTGAAGCTGATTTTCAGACAGGGAGGAGATCATCAATTTCTACTATATTGGTTTTTATTTTTGTTTAAGTTTATTTTTATTTATTTTGAGAGAGAGAGCGCAAGCGAACACGTATGTGCAAGCAGGGGAAAGACAGAGAGAGAGGGAGAAAGAGAGAATCCCAAGCAGAGTCTGCCCTGTCAGCATGCAGCCCGACATGGGGCTTGATCTCACAAACCGAGAGATCATGACCAGAGCGGAAATCAAGATTCGGACGCTTAACCAACTGAACTACCCAGGTGCCCCCCCGACCCCCACACTGTTTTTTAAACAGATCAAAGGGCACAACTTTAATCAGAGGTAAACTTTCTTCGTAGCATATCATACAAGGTTACCTGAAACTGAATTTAGTAAGAACCATTACTAGACATTTCAGAGTCTCTCCATAAAATGATCCAAGGAAAGACAGACTTAAAAAAATACACATAATAGATGAATGATCTAAATACTTACTGTCGCTTTAATGTAAGTTTTCTAATTCGAATTAGGTACTGGGTGATCTTGGTGAATCTCTGCTTACACTTGTGTCGAATGAAACGGGGCCAGTAAATTAGATTTTCATCTATTTGCTCCAGTGCTCTCTCATAGTTTTTATGAAGCCGGACCTATAAATAGAAAAAGAAAGCTTGAAGAGTGAGGGTAAATGATTAGGTGGGCCTTCACTGCTATGATACCCAGGGGCCTATTGAGGTTGGCTTCAAAAGTTTAATGTAGCTATGGTCAAGGAAGAGAGAAAAGCATGTGGCAGTTTTGTTATTGATCAAGGGTCACTGTCATTTTATGTCCTAAGTCTTACCCGTTCCCAGAGCCGCCTAGGAAAAGCTGCTCGTTCTATAACCTTCATATACAAGTAGCACTGTCCTGCAAGGTAAAGTAAATACCGTTAATATTACTTACAGAGAGACCAAAGAATATCCTTTTAAAAGCTGTTGGCTAGTTCTCATGGAAGTTCAAACTAAGCAGTTACCTTTCTCTTCTTTGATAGTGGCATACTGACTGTTTGCCAGGGGACAAGACGACCGATTACATAGTCCAGTCAGGCTGTATTCATTTCTGCAAAAACTCTGAGTCTTGGTTCTAGAATGAGAGGGAAAGAGCAAAAATTGTAAGAGGGGTTAACAAGAGGACAGCTGAAGGAATCTTTGCCCAAGTTGCAAATCTAGACTCACCTTATTTTGAAGGAACAAAATTGCTTGTTTCCGAGTGTGTCCCAGATAACCTGCAAGACAAGGTAAGAACACATTTCAATTGCTCTGACCCAACAGGTGGGAGTATTAACCCAGGAAAACACAGTGCCCTGGTTTACTTAGGAGGTCTCAAAGGAGTCTTTGAGGGATGAGAGGAGGAAGACATGCTTTGTAAAACAGTTTGATCTGTGGGGGCACCAGGGTGGTTCAGTTGGTTAAGCACTGGACTCTGGATTCCACCTGCTCATGTCATGTTCTCACGGTTTGTGAGTTCAAGCCTCGCGACAGGCTGTGCTGACGTCACAGAGCCTGCTTGGGATTCTCTCTCACTGTCACCCTCCTCTACTCCTCCTCTTTCTCTCAAAATAAATATTTTAAAAATGTCTGATTTGTTTTCTTTTGTAGGGATTCTTGTAGGGAAAAAAAACACAAATTATCAGTAACCACAACCCCCTCACCCACAGATAAAACTTCATTAGAATTTTGTAAATATTTTCGAATTTTTTCTATATATGCATTCCAGCAACAGTATGCCTATATGTATATTTTTAACAAAAGTGAGATACTAATTTTGTGACTTTCTTAATATGTTCATTACCCATTGTAAAAGGCTGCACAGAACTAGATTGTTGGATATATGTACCATAATTTCATCTCATCTGGGCAAAGAAAATCATCTACTACTATCCTCTATTAACTAATGTGTTCTTTATTCATTCAGCATTGATGGTATACTTAATTTATGTAAGGCACTGACAATCCTAGAACCTGACACACAGGAGGCACTCAAGTATTTATTGAACGAAGTAAGGTAGTGTCCTGAAACAGTTTTACCTCTCTACTTAGGGAGAAAGAAATGTAAACAAAGCATCACAAAGCACTAGTCTAAGTGCCACAAAAGAAGTTTGTAAGAGCCTTTAAGTGGGCTGCCCTGAGTAACTGGGAAAGGCTTTAAAGCAGCTACAGTAGTTAAAGCCTGATACATAAAGAAATGTAAACAAACAACATTTTTGGAATTTTATAGGATGTGTGTTTGGCAGGCGATGATAGGAAACAGGTAGGAGGAAATGAAACTGGGAAAGTAGGAGTTCATTCGGGCTTGTGGCTTTATTATTATTTTTTTAATGTTTATTTATTTTTGAAGGAGAGAGAGACAGAGTGTGAGTGGGGGAGGGGCAGAGGGAGAGGGAGACACAGAATCCGAAGAAGGCTCCAGGCTCTGAGCTGTCAGCATAAAGCCCAACAAGGGGCTCGAACTCACAAACTGTGAGATCATGACCTGAGCTGAAGTTGGACGCTTAACCACCCACACGCCCCAGGCTTGTGGCTTTAAATGTCATCTGTAAGTCGATGACTCCCAAGTTGTCATCTCCTGGTCAGACTTCTCACCTGAGCTACAGACTTGTATATACATTTAACTGCCTACTTGACGTCTCCACTTAGAAGCCTGAAAGGCCTCATACACATTAACATGTCCACACCCCTTAAAAGAATACTGTGTTCCTTCCCCATCTCCACAAATAAAACCACCAATGAACTATTCGAAATCCTTTGATTTCTCCCTTTTCCTCATCATTGAATCCATCACATAGTCTTTTTGGTTATACTGATAATACAGATCTCAAATGCATCCACTTCTTTTCATCTCCACCATTACAACCAGGGTTGAAACTACTTTCATCATGCTCTAGTTTCCTTGCTCTTATGCTTTCTCTCCTTGAAAAGACTATCACAAAACTAGACAACTTTTCACAAAAGTCAGATGTCATTTCCCATTAAAAGCCCTAAAAGACACTACATGATCTTGTCCTGCAAACATACCTAACTTCATTACCTCTCTCTCTTCCCTGGATTCCTATAGCACAGGTCACATCAATATTCTTTAATACAGTCCTTCTCTCTTATATCCAGACCTTTGTATTGTACTGTTCCTACTGCCCAGATATTTTGCTTTTCCCTCAGCCCCTCAGTGACGGTTCATTCTCATCTTTTAGATCTCAGCTCAAATGTCTTTTATTCAGAGAAACCTTCCCACAACAGCTTTGTCTGAAGTGGTCTCTCCTAATTACTCTCTCCTTCATCAACTTTGGTCTTCTTTTCACAGTATTATTACACAGTACAGTGGTTTTAAATATGTTCACTTGTTTACCATCTGTCTCCTCCACCAGAGTGCTCCAGAAAAGCAGAGGTCTTTTGTCTGGCTTATTAAAAACTAAATCTCCAGTAATTACCACACTGCCTGGCACACAGCGCTTCTGTATTTCCCAGGACTAATTAAATGAACCGAGGATGCTTCCAAAAATTATGGCGTGGGCAGACCATGAACAAATGTAAGGAAAATCCTAACACAGGAAAAAAAAGATTTTAAAGTAACGTGAACACGGAAGAATGGGATCTGGAAATCTGAGGTCTAAACTTGGCTATACCATCCCCAACCTCACCTCCACCCGCACCTCCCACATCCAGAGACACCATGGGCAAAGTCCTTCATTGCTGGGCACCAGGGACTGAATAAGCCAACCCTGTGGACTGGCGCTGTTCTGGCCCCTTCACCCCGCTGAGGCAGCGCTGGGGATCCCGGGTAGACACGTGAGAGCCCCACGCTCGGAAACCGGGGTTCCAGCAGCCTCGGTTCCGCAGCGACACGAAGCTAATGGGCCAGCTAAGTGTTGCCTCTGATCCCCCTAAAGCAGGAGAACCCAGGTGGCAGAGAAACAGGACACTCACATCATCTGACTGCATAGCGTCGGCAGCTCAGCGTGCAAACCCGGCCAGATCTCGGGGGCAACCATGCTTCTTCCGGAGAATCACTTCCGGAAAGCCTAGTCTCACCTATCGCGAGAATTCTGATTTCCCCGGCTTGCACAGCGCCCCTTGGCGGTCTAGCTTCTGCGCGCATCTCCAAGTCCTGCGCCACGTCCGGACCGTTACCGTGCGCCCCCGCTGCCGTGTAGGTCTTGTTCCCGGTCTCACCCTGGGACGGTAAACCCGGCTAGGAGGCCCCTGCCACCCCGCGCAGGAGTCGGTCGAGTCCTGGAGCGCAGAGGCCGAGGTCCATGGGCGCGCCGTGGTCCAAAGCGCGGGTTGTGATTGCCCGTGAGGATTGGCTGTCCCTCGCCGGCCGCCGGGCGTCCTCAGTCTCGGGAGTGCGCCCGGGAAAGCGCGGACCACCTCCCGCCGGGCCTTAGCGCCTGGAGGCCGGGGCTGCGTTGTCTTTACTCCTTCTCCACCAGGCTGGGGAGCTCAAACTCTGTCCTTCTTCACCTGAGACCCTGATTCCCGCGCTCACTCCTCCCTCACTTAACCCCGCAGACACTCTTGTTCTCTTTTGGTGTGGGTCCTGACCTTTGAAATTCATGGATTAGATAATATTTTTTAAAAAAAATCGGAGGACTAACAGCTTTCCCCCGCTTTTTATTTTAATGGGAAAAAGAAAACCTTTATTAGCGCACACCATTTTTCAAAAGAATGTTCAGTTTAACACCCAAAGAGTAAACAAAGGCACAGTCTCAGAATAAGGATGGGCGATTAATTTGCATATCACGGTATAAAATAATTAAGTATATCATAAGTAATTTTGCTTCATGCTGGTGAGAACTATGAGTTAGAGCCACACCATTGGAAAACATTGATTTAGCACAGGTTTGGGGAACCAAACTTAGGTTATAAAAAACAATTGCTATTTACTAAATATCTTTGGGCAAGTCAGGTAGCCTTTAGCAAATTATCCCATTTGAAAAATGCGGGTATGTGAGGTCTAGAGGTATGTTAAATGCATAGTTTACATTGCTTCATAAAAAAATAGTTGTGATTGTTCTCATTCACCTACTTGCTTTCCCTGGTTTAAAGACCCAAAGGGCAGTCATATCACACACACACATACCCTTTTATGCTAGTAAAATCAAATTTAAAATAATGTGGAAGAGGGGTGCCTGCCTGGCTCAATTGGTAGATTGTGCAACTCTTGATCTCCAGGTCTTGAGTTCAGCCCTACCTTGGGTGTAGAGATTATTGAAAAAATAAATACAAAGATGAAGCTTCTTAAAAAATAATAGTGATGTGGAAGAAATCCAAAGGTAGATGAAACTCACCAGGGTCACCACACCACACTACCCAAATTGTTTTAAGTAGGGGAAGTGATATATTTTTCAGTTTGATTTAGAATAACACTCCTTCCCTGCTCACCACCAACAGGTGAACCCAGTGAATAGTTTTTTAAACTGAGCTATAATTGACACATTAATTTCAGTAGTACAAAATAATGATCGATATATGTATATATTGCAAGAGGATCACCACAATAAGCCTAGTTAACATTTGTCACTATATAATTACAATTTTTTTCTAATGATGAGAACTTCAAAGATCTACTCTCTTCACAACTTTCAAATATGCAATATATACTTTTATTTTTAACTGTAGTCACCATCTGTAAATTAAATCCTGTCATTTTTGTAACTAGAAGTTTGCCTTTGACCCCCTTCACCCATTTCTCTCCCCTCCCCCAAACATTCTGTTCTGTTTCTATGAGCTCTGTTGCCTTTCTGTTTTAGTTTTTTAGATTCCACGTGTAAGTGAGATCATATGATATTTGTCCTTCTCTGACTTATTTCACTTACCATAATGCCCTCTAGGTCTATTCACATCACAAATGGCAAAATTTCATTTTTAATGGCTGAATAATATTCCATTGTGTATATATACTGCATTTTCTTATCCATTCATCAACTGATAGACATGTAGGTTGTTTCCGTATCTTCAGGTATTATAAATAATGCTGCAATGAATGTAGGGGTGCATACCATTAACACTTCCAACACGTGGGTTTGAATTGCATGGGTCCATTTATATGTGAATTTTTTTTTCAATAAAGTATAGTACTGTACACACATTTTTTTCCCCCTTAGGATTTTCTTAACATTTTCTTTTTTCTAGCTTAGTGTATGGTAGGAACACAGTGTATCATACATACACCAAATGTGGGGGGGGGGGTTGGCACGCCCCTAACCCCCACATTGTTGAAGGGCCAACTGTATATCTTTTTTTGAGTTAGTGTTTCACTTTTTTCCGATACCCAGAAGTGGAATTACTGCTTCATATGGTGGTTCTATTTTTAATTTTTTGAGGAGTCTCCATACTATTCTCCATAGTGACTGTACCAATTACATCCCCACCAGCAGTGCCCAGGAGATCTTTCTTCTCCACTTCCTGACCAACACTTGCTATTTCTTGTCTTTTTCATACTGGCCTTTTTGACTGGTGTGAGGTGATATCTCCTTGTGGTTTTGGTTATTTCCCCAATGATCAGTGATGTTGGATATTTTTTCCTATGTCTGTTGGCTATCTGGATGTCTTTGGAAAACTGTATATTCAGGTCCTCTGCCCATTTTTTTTAATCCGATTGTTTTTTTTGATGTCGAGTTGTAAAAGTCCTTTATGTATTTTGGATATGAACCCCTCATTGGATATATCATTTGCAAATATCTTCTTCCATTCACTACATTGCCCTTTTTGTTGTTGTTGTTGATGGTTTCCTTTGCTGTGCAAAAGCTTTTTATTTTGATGTATTCCCAATCATTTATTTTTTGTTTCACTGGCCTCGGGAGACATATGCATAAATATGTTGCTAAGGGCAATGTCCAGGAGATTGCTGCTTATGTTTTCTTTTAGGAGTTTTATGGTTTGGGGTCTCATATGTAGGTCTTTAATCCATTTTGAGTTTATTTTTGTGTATGGTGTAAGAAAGCAGTATAGTTTGTTTTTACGTAGCTGTCCATTTTTCCCAACACCATTTATTGAAACAACTCTCTTTGCCCCATTTTATATTCTTGCCTTCTTTGTCATAGATTGATTGACCATATAGGTGTGGGCTTATATCTTGGTTCTCTATCCTGTTCCATTGATCTATCTCTGTGGCTGTTTTTATGCTAGTACCATAGTGTTTTAATTACTATAGCTTTTATATCTTGAAATCTGGGATTGTGATACCTCCAGTTTTATTCTTCTTTTTCAAGAATACTTTGGCTATTCGAGGTCTTTTGTGGTTCCATACACATTTTAGGATGGGTGGATGTGTGGTAGTATATAATTGTGTTAATCTGCCTTTCCCTGATGACTAAAGAAATTAAGCATCATTCACATACTTACTGGCCATTCATGTTCCTCTTTGTGCAATATAAGTCTTCAGTTCCTTCCTTCCCAGAGATTTTTATTAGGTTGCTTTTTTGATTTTTTTTTCTTATCGTGTTTTAGGCATTCTTGCTATATTCTGGATATGAGTTCTTTCTTAGATAAATCTACTGCAAATATCTTCTACTCTGGTTTTTCCTTAAGTGTCTTTTGGTGAACAGAATTTACTTTCAGTGATATCCAATTTATCAATCTTTTCCTCTGAGTTTGGTGTTTCGTGTGTGTGTGTGTGTGTGTGTGTGTGTGTGTGTGGTGTTTCTTGAAGTTGATACCATTATTATCAACCAGTTTTTCCAGACTAGTTAATTGAGGTTCCTGGCACTGGAGATCTCAGGGCCAGGACTACAGTGAGGCAGGCGCAGGGCAGCAATGACTCTCAGGTTCCTGCAATGTGCCCGGCATTTGCAGGACTCACTGTCTCCTCCTATTTTAAGCCCTAGATGCCTCACTTGCCTCAACCAAGCCCTGGCCCTCCCAAGATCTTCAATTACCTCCCTAGGTTTATCACCTCCCCTGCAGACTAGGGAAAAATAATTTTAAACGGGTTCTCTAAATTTGGGATTCAGTGGCCTGAAGTTAGTTTTCTTTCGCCACTTTTTAAAAACTAAAGATCATCCTGCTCAGTCTACCAAACACTGGTACCTGATTAAATGTATCCCCAGGTCTCTGCTTTGCCTGGCATGTTCTGTTTTCCTGAATAGGTGACTTTGAATTTGCTCCAGTCCTAGCAGAGTTTGAGAAGCAGAAAGTGTCCCGCGACTTACTAAAGAGAATCTCAGGAGTCTTCCAGAAACTTTTTGGGAGTGAGGTGGCTCACGAGCGAGGGAGAAGCAGAAACTGCCGGGAACCTCTGTGGACTAGCCTTTAAGCCCGGCAACGGCGAAAACCTGGATGGAGGATCGCTGGGCCTGCGAGCGCGGAAAGTGATGCCGCTTTTCCCAAACTTCCTTTCCGAGTCTTCGCCCGAGCCCCGGCTGAGCGCAAACTGAAAGTGGAAAGCGGCCGGGCTGCCAGCAGCCAGCGAGCCTCCTACCCGGGACGAGGTGAGTGGGAGGCACTGGGTCTTTTCGGGCTGCAATGATACCTGGTGGGGACAGGGTCTTGATGCCCAGAAACAAAAGGAGACTTTTCTGGTGCGCACGGAAGCCGGGATGCGCACGGAAGCCGGGATGCACCCGGAGCACACCTCCTCTTTGTGCCCAGAAGAGAGTGTGCGTAAGAGAAAGAGTTGCGTGCTGAAAAAGAATCCAAGTCCGTTTTGGGAAACCTTGGGCAGCGCTTTCCAGAGACACCGCCTGAGATTTAAACCTATCTTGGGCCGAAAAAGCCCAGATGGGAGGCCGGTGACGCGCAGGAGCCCCGGGAAGGCGCGCGGGTCTCCGCCTCGGGCGACTGGGGGATTTCACGTCCCTGCGGGTTTGCCGCGACCTTCCCCGCCCCACCGGTTCGAAAACCTCACTCTGCCGCTTGTGTGTTGCGACTTGCTTCCTTCTTCCCCACGTCTTCAGTGAGAATCACTTGTTGCTGGAATTATGTGCTGAAGTAGTAGCGATTCTGACTGCCCAGCTCTAGCGAGCACTGCTTTTTTAACGGAGAAAATGCCGTGGGGGGAGCCCTCTGAATGGCAAGGCTATCAACGTGCAATCCATTTCTTAGGTATTATTGCACCCGATGAGCGCCCTCAGAGTAGAACTCGTTTTGTGTAAGATGTGTAAATAACATCGATGTGATTTTAAGACACTTCCTGGGCACCTTTTAATGATACGTTGCAAGTGTCGCGCAAAATGATTGTTTTCCTTCTCTTCACAGCTCCAACAGACTGCCCCCCTACTCGCTGCCACAGCTCCCTAAAATGCATGTGGTGACTTGGGTTGTTAATTTCATCGTGTGGCGTGCATGCACTCTGGCTGGGTACAATTTTCAGTATGGCAAGTGGGTCTTCAGGACGTCATTCTCCTTGTATGCCCTTCCTTCTCTCAAGATGAGACAACCCAGAAGCTCATGACCAATCTTGGGCTTGGTAGTGATGTCACACTGCAACTAGGGCATTGTTTCTGATCCACCTCGTGGTCTCAAAGGGAGGGCTTTCAGGTGGGGTCTGGTCATCCGTTGAATAAGCAACCCAGGTATTTGCACACTAAAGTGGCAGAGCCACCAGTCAGGAAGCACCCTAACCTCAATCTCAGAACTTAATCCTTAGGCCTGAAAGCCACAGGCAATGTCCTAGCATCAGAGGCTCATTCAAGTCGGCTCCATTTTTGAAACTGCTGGCTTCCCATGCTGGCTTCCTGCTAGATGGCAGTGTGTAACTGAATTAAATAGGCAATCTTAACTGTTACTGTTATATGGCTCCTCTTTCATTGTTCACTTAAAAAAACCCGTTTGTCTTACAAACAGTATGTTTAAAAAAATTCAGACCAGGATCTTTAGAAAATAAAGAAAAAGGACATAGTTTGGACCGACAATAATGTTATTCACATATGTCTAAGTATTGCTCGGATACTGGCATTTCCAACCCATGTTTAAATGCTTTCTAAATGTGGAGCATAAAGTGCCGATTTCAGTGGGAAGGCAACACCTAATTCAATTACCAGCATTTCCCAATAAGCTTTATAGTGTTTCTTGTCATGGGTTGTTAAAAATTGGAAAAAAAAAGTTTGTTTTTATTTACAGTGTTTTTCAGATATTTCTTTGAGAATAAAATTTGAGTTTTCAAAAGTTAATGATGAGTTGCTAAAAAAGAGAATGAAAATAAAGTAATCCTAAACTTGTTATACAGAAATAGTTCTTCATATTTCCAGAACTCTTAGTTTATGATGGCTCAAATTATCTTGATCACCTGTCTCTTGATTAATCTTTCTTCTGTGGAAAGTTTTTCCTCCTGGACACTCTTCGTGGGATGAGAGCGCTTCATTTTGGGATGAGACCCCAGATCAGCTGGTCCAGCCCTTTGTCTTCGGGCATGTGAAGTATTAGCCACATTGTGTTGGTGTTGTTTAACCAGTACCTCATTCATGATTACATAAATGATCAAAGCAGATGATCTTTCGATTTGTTTTCAATTTTTGGTCTGGGTGGGTTTTAATTTAGCTTAAGTAGACCCACTGATTGAGACTGTATTAATACCACATCATTTGAGTGCTTCAGCATATCCAGAATTTAAGAGTTTAAGAATGGCATCACCTTCGTTTCTATAATAGAGATGTGAAAGTCTCAGGCTACAAATTCTGTCCCTCCATTAATCACCCGTCTTGATTCACATGGCTGCCAGTATTCCTTTCTCTCTCATTATTCTCAACATGTCTCCCCTGAAATGTGTGGTTGGTGGAAGAGGATGAACTTCCAGGATAGAGTCTGCAACGCCAAGCACTCTACATAAAAATAAGTGCTCAGCAACATATGAAGTCTGTTTAAAAAGAGTGAGGAAAACGAACACCAATAAATGTTAATCAAGTAAATTGGATGGAAGTGGAGGCTGGAACCATCACTCCACGTTCACCAGGTGCCCAAGGAACAGACGCAGGCACTAGGTTAGAATAAGTCAGCTTTTTAGTGTTCAACAATTGCTTTATATCCATCTCCTAAAACATCTTCAGAAAGTTTCCTGAAAAATGCCAGCTTCCTGCATTCTTTCCACCGCTGTGACAGGAACAATCACAATGGTGTGGACCTAGATCTCCCCACTTGGCATGGGGAGGGGTAAAGCTTGCCAAAGCATGTGGCTTGGAAAGTCCAGGAGAACGGGTAGGCTGGTGGAAGAGAGGTGTGGATGTGCTAGGTAGAGACTAGAGCACAGAACAGGAAGCTACATTCAAGGAATAGTCAGGACGAAGTGTATGTGTAGTTAGAAGCTGGAGAAGCAGGGCAGGGTCCAAGGAGTCTTGTTTTTCTAAGCTACTCAATTTGATCTTTATCTTGAAATCTGTGGGAAGCCATCGGTGGATTTTCATCGGAGGAGAGATGTCCAGTTTACATTATAGAAACAACTCTACAGGCAAGTGGAGAGAGTGCAAGGGGTCAGACCGGTAGGAACACCAGTTGTCAGGCTTCTGGAGTAACCAGATAGGAACGCAAGAGAAGTGTTGAGTGGAGGGGTTAAAAAGTTCCTGGAGAGTTGTCCAAAAGCCCTTAGACTTCCCCACCAGCCTACCATCATCTGTCTTTCCCAGGGCAGCCAGATTTCAGGGATACCGTGAGGGCTTATACATTATAAAATGAAAATGTACCTTGGGAGAGTCAAACCTACTTGAGAAATTATGCTTTTGTGGGAATAATTTAAATTTGGTAATTAGACACATTCCAGTTAAAGCCTTTCCCTGGCATAACCTTAAACTCTGTTTAGACAGTCGCTTATTAACTCAACCGACGCACCAGTTACTAGAAGAGACGATCAAAGGAGCCTCCCCACAACTCCCTGCCTCTGCCTCACTTCTTTGCCCTGCCAGTGGGGACAGGGAGGAAAAGGCAGACACACACAAAGTGTCAGGGTCAGAAAACCCCGTGCATCTCCCATGCTCACTTTCTCATTTTATCCTCAGAGACACGGCAGAACTCATCTCTGAGCTCCATTTCTAAGACCCTGTACCTTGGACCGGCGCTGCATGGCTGAAACTTGAGGCTGGCACCCTCAGACTGCTAGTTTGCTTTAAGATATCTCCTCTATTTTAATTCAAAACAAAGCGGAGACATTGGAAATTATTTTAGAGTGAAAGTGTTGTTGGTGTTGATGCACTAGCACCTGCAGGAGTGTGAGGTAGTCACGCTCAGCTTCAAATCCCACTCTGGGCAGCAGATGGCCAGCCCCAGGCAGAGCATGCAAGCCGAACAATGCATTTCAGATGCTCGGCTCGGGGGTCAAGAAGGTTGGTTAGTGAGCGTCCATTTCCGATGGTACCTACCATGGTTGTCTGCACAAACACCCATTGCTTCGTCCGGGAAAGGAGTGTTCTGGGGCCACCCTATTGGTGGACTCTGAGATTCACCTTGTGGGCAATGACGAAACAGAAGGGAGATTTCCCCCTGGAATCCCATTGCGCTGGTGCTTACTGGCTTTCACCATGCTCTCTGCAGACCCATCTGTCCCTCCAGTGGGGGTCTGTTGCCTTGTTGACAAGCTCCTGGGTCATTAATACCATATATTAGATTGATGTGCCCCAAGGTCTGGTTGATTGCTGCTTGTGATAAATCATAAACCCATCCCCACTAACTGGCTCTATTCTTTAAAATAGTGGTTGGTATGTCATCACAGCTTGGTCCCTGAGACCTCACTATACCTCTGGCTTTGAGAATATAAGTTAAATTGAGATTCTGTGGATGAAAGGGAATTTGTAACGCTAAATTCTTCCGTCATAGTTCACACAGCCGTGTAAAGACTTAAAAAGGCCCTACCTAGGACGGGCCGTAGGACAGCATTGCAGCCGCTGTAAAAATATCCCAAACTATGTCTCCCATTCTCTCCCTGTCTTTTATTTTCCTTTATTTCTGACCCTTTGTCCTCCTAACAAGCTGCCACTATTTGCCCCATCTCTTTCCTTTCCTGTGATCCTGGAGACCGGCGACCTGATTTCTACACCCACTCCAGCCTTTAAAAACTATGATCTTGGGCAAATCGCTTCAACTTGCCGAGGCTCAGTTTCCTTATTTGTGGGAACTGAGAATAAAACCTACCTTGCTTACTTTACAGAGTGGTTACCAATAAGATCAAGTGGAGTGATATCTGTAAAGTCTTCTGAAAATGATACAGTTTGACACCCACTTAAGGTGGTAATATTTCATGACCTAATCTGGTTTACATTAATTATAGCTATAATAAATTGCCTTTGTGTATAACACAGAAATTTGATCATCTTTCTGTTCTGCAAGGGAAAGAAATAATGATAGTTAATGTTTCTTCTTTATTGTGAAGAAACTGAAGCTTAGAAAGATTTAGTAACTTGTCCAAATTTATATTACATATAAATGACAGAGCCAGGATTGAAACTCAAAGTGCTTGCTCCACATTTTATATAGTTAATAGCTATTAGCATTGACTGAGTGGAAGGAAAGGCATTTCTCAGGTTCTTATGGGTTTTTGTTACTTTTTTCTCTGGTATACCAGCTGACAGAAAGCTATTCTGTATAGCTGTATAGAAGCTGTATAGAACACATTTTTTTCTATGACTTAAAAAAAATTTTTTTTAAGTTTATTGATTTTGAGAGAGACAGAGACAGCGCGAGCAGGGGAGGGGCAGAGAGAGGGAGAACCTTAAGCAGGCTTTGTGCTGCCAGCACAGAGCCGGACGTGGGGCTTGAACTCCTGAAACCGCAAGATCATGACTGGAGCCGACACCAAGAGTTGGACGCTTACCGAGTGAGCCACCCAGGCGCCCTACAGGTTTTTTCTATGATTAAGGCAGATAATCTGTGCTAGTATTGTTGGGTGGGAATTTTATAATCTTAGTGTTAAAAAATGTAAAACCGTACATGAACTGCAGAGTCGGACCAGTTTTTGCTTGTACTTATCAAAGTTGTGATCTTGGGTAAGTTACTTGACTTCCTTCGGATTTCGTTTTCTCATCCTTAAAAATAAGGACAGCAATTGCTCCCTCCATAGAGTTGTAGGAGGTTTGAATGGTCTCAGGCACGCTGAGCACTTAGGAAGGGCCTCTCTCACAATAGGTCACTCAACAAACATTAGTGATCTCCTTTTCTTTGGCAAAGCGAGTATTTCTGCTTTTGAAGTTCCAGTTGGTCGGGCAGCAACATACTTGATATGAATTCAGCTTCGTTTTACACTTAAAAGTATAATAAAAATTATAATATTTACAGATAAGATAGTAAATAGTTACTGGTACGGAGTAGGTACCGTGCTCTGAAATAAGTGTTTCAGCAATCTTACGGAATTCTTAATAACCTTCTGATTAGGCAGGCTTATTATCTACATTTTGGAAATTGAGATATTGAGAGGCTAGGTTAAACCAGCTGGAGAGTTGAGATTTGAATCTTGGCCGGCTGACTCTAGGTCCTGTTCCCTTAGTCACTGTGGATTGCAGGAATTCTGTGGGAAAAAGAGGAAAAACACACCATTGGTGATTTCTGAAACCAAGAGTCATTTTGTTGCCGAGGGACTTAGCCTGGACTTAAAAGTAAATGAAGGTAGGTGCATGAGAGGAGAGTATACCTTTAAGGCCAATGTTTTTAACCAGAATTCTACATCATTTTTATATTTTTAATTCTTAAGGCTATTATCTGGGAGATGTACAATCAGTTCTTAGAACCAGATTTTTGGAGTACTGTAGAGCAGCCTCAGGAATATTGATCCTTGCTCTCTTCTGAACTCCACCATGTCATTTGACCAAGACATTTGACTTCACAGAACCCTGGGAATAAAAGGTATTCTTTTGGGGGCACCTGCGTGGCTCAGTTGGTTAAACGTCTGACTTCAGCTCAGGTCATGATCTCCAAGTCAGGCCTTCTGCTGTCAGTGCAGAGCCAGCTTTGGATCCTCTGTCTCCCTCTTTCTCTGCCCCTACCCCACTCATGTTCTCTTACTCTCTCTCTCAAAAATAAATAAACATTTAAAAAATCAATAAAAAAGACATTCTTTGAAACTTTTTAGTTCACTTTTAAAACTTTTGGAGGGGCACCTGGGTGGCTCAGTCGGTTAAGTGTCCAACTTTGGCTCAGAGCATGATCTCACAGTTGGTGCGTTCAAGCCCCGTGTCGGGCTCTATAGCTGACAGCTGAGAGCCTGGAGACTGCTTTGGATTCTGTGTCTCCCTCTCTCTCTGCCCCTCCCCTGCTTGTGCTCTGTCTGTCTCTCACACAAATAAATAAACATTTAAAAAAACTAAATAAAACTTTTTGAAACGATCATCCATTTCAGATAGATGGAAATCTTATTTGAGAACTTCCAGAGAATCATACTGCTCACAGAACCCACTGCTTTGTTACACTTGCTATAAAAGACTAAACAACTAAATCAATAATCAGAATTCCTTGTGTTCCTTATGTTGTGGCTGAAGTTGTTTTCCATAGAGGAAGTTTGGGTCTGTTGATCATTATCCATTTTTGAACTTTTATTTATTTTTTCCCTACTTTATATGGGAGTGGGTGGATAATCCTGGTAATTTCTATTCTATTTCTCTAGTCCTTTGGAACCTGGGTGGAAGAAGTGACTCCATATAAGTGACTTGTGGAATTCAATCTTCTGATGGCAGGGAAAATTAAGTGGCATCAGAATTTTAGACCCAGGACCTAACTATATAGATCTGCCACTCTCCTCTGATGGGCTGTGTGACCTTGACCAGGTCACTTCCTCTCTCTGATCTTGGTTTCCTTATCTAGGAGTGAGGACTACATGATCTCAAAGGTTCCTTTTCGTTTTAAAGCCTTGGGTTTCTACCTGACAGCCCTGAAAGACTACATTTATTAAATATTCTGCACCATGGCTAAAAGATTATTCGTTTGTTACAGACTTTTTGGATGCCTTCTGGTTTGAAGAAATCTCCAGCTGCTCTGATGATAGTTTAAGAAGACTGCATGCTGTTTCCTCTCGATGCCAAGCCAGGCCCGCACGGAACCTCGGATCCCAGCCCTTCATGGAGACCAGGTCCCAGCAGGAATGGCAGTGGAAGACATCGGCACCCAGATGGTTCCTTCACGTGAAGTTGTCTTGGGCTGTGGGCCGACTCGACAACACCTGGTAGCCAGGCCGGCCCTCTGTCAGTCACCCAGGGCCAGGCAGCATGGTGTGGATTCAGAGGAGGAAGCTTTTGGCATCTTGCCTCTGCATCACAGCCTCTGTCTTTCTGCTTGTCACACTCCAGGTAGCAAGAATTTGGGCTGCTTCGTGTTGAGCCCTGAGCCTTTCCACCCTTTCCCCCTTCAACCCACTGCATTTTCTCCAAGTACTTTGCTTTTTGCTTAATTTCTCAGGATCAGGGGTTTTCTGTCTCAGGCAGGGAAAATACTTTTTTTTTTTAGTAGATGAAACTGAGGTTTTAGTGAGTGGGTGTATCAGGTAGAAACGAAACCAGTGAGATGGGGGGATCAATTTGTGACTCCTGGAGGGTTCTGGTGCTAGAAGAACAGAAAGCAGAGCTCAGTCTGTCTTACTGGGTCAAATTTGGATGGGCCTCTCCAAGTCCACTATTACGATGAATTCTGAAAGGTGGCATTCTTGAAGAAGCCATGATTATTCTGAGATTAAGATGGTCTATTCTGCAGAACACAAACATCCACATTAATACATTTGTCATTCTTTTTTTTTTTTTAACTTTTTTTTTTTTTTAATTTATTGTTGAGACACAGAGCACAAGTGGGGCAAAGGCAGAGAGAAGGAGACAGAATCCAAAGCAGGCTCCAAGCTCTGAGCTCTCAGCACAGAGCCCGATGCGGGGCTCGAACCCACGAACCGTGAGATCGTGACCTGAGCCAAAGTCAGATGCTTAACCAGCTGAGCCGCCCAGTTGCCCCAATACATTTGTCATTCTTGACATATGCTACTAGACCAAGCACTGAATGTGGGTGTTTGAACACCAGTTTTTAGTCTTCCGATTTATTTCATTTAGTCGGTGATTCTGAACTTCATTTGCTGGTTTCAAATTAGAGTAAAAATTACACCATGATAGGAAAAATATAGATACGAGTTCAGATATATTTTGGACCCGTTCAAGCACCAGCTATCCATTTTGAAATCCAAAGGACTTTTATTTTTTTTTTATTTTTTTAACATTTATTTATTTTTGAGGGACAGCATGAGTGGGGCAGGGGCAGAGAGGAGACACAGAATCTGAAGCAGGCTCCAGGCTCTGAGCTGTCAGCACAGAGCCCAATGCAGACTCAAACCCACAGACTATGAGATCGTAACCTGAGCCAAATTTGGATGCTTAATGGACTGAGTCACCCAGGCGCCCCAGAAATCCAAAGGACTTTTAAAGATGATTTGTGGACGTGAGCAGCTCAGGTGTGGGGCTGACGGAAAGAGAGGTGTTCTCTGGGCTTTTTCACTCTCGGTGATCTTCCTTCTTGATTAAGATTGAATGAGATTTGCGTATAAAAGCACTGGCAGACAGTCTGGTGCTGGATTCTACCACCTTCTACTGCCAGATTGGGACTCTGGTCAGAAGAAATACTTGCCTCCTTGCTTGTCTGTCCTGTGGGTGTCCAGGACCTCCCTGTGCAGGAGGAACTGGGGTTCTCTACTTCTTTCTGTGGATGTTATGAGAGCTTTCATCTTAATAGACAATTATTTTGGCACTTTTTTTCAGTTACAAGGGACGGCTGCGTCTAAGCTGAGAGCATTTGTTTTGATGTCAGAAGAAATAGCCATGTTTCTGGTATGGCTGTCGTTTCTAAGCTTCCAGAGTATGAGAGGTTGTATGATTACTGGAGCTGAACCCTTGTCTGGATCTTGATTTCAGTTTGCCACCAATTGTGTGGTTTGGGCTGTTTCCCTGTCCACATGGGTATATTAAATGCTTCAGTGTTAGGGGTGCCTGGGTGGCTCAGTCACTTAAGTGTCGGACTTCGGCCCAGGTCATGATCTTGCAGTTTGTGAGTTCGAGCCCCGCATTGGGCTCTGTGCTAACAGCTTGGAGCCTGGAGCCTGCTTCAGATTCTGTGTCTCCCTCTCTCTCTACCCCTCCCCCGCTGTCTCTTGCACTCTCTCAAAAATAAATAAACATTAAAAAAATTTAATAAAATAAATGCTTTAGTGTTCAGAGTTTCAGAGGTGCTATTTTTTCTTAAACACTGCGCACGAGAAGATATAATGCCCACACATTTAGGACCATTCTTATTTCTAGTGGTTTGTTGCCATGTAGGGAGGGTAAAAGAAGGATAAATTAAAAAAAAAAAAAAATCATGCCAGGGCTGCCATCATAAAGTACCACAGACTGAGTGGCTTAAATAACAGAAATGTATTTTCTTACAATTCTGGAGGCCGAGAGTCCAAGATCAAGGTGTCAGCAAGCAGGGCTGTTTCTTCTGAGGTCTCTCTCCTCGGGACTGGTGGATGGCTGTCTTTTCCCTGTGTCTTCGCGTCGTCTGCCTTCTTCACCTTTATGTGTCCTAATGTCCTCTTTTTATGAGGATACCAGTCACACTTGATGGCCACCTGTTGGGTCCACCTAGATGACCTCCTGTTAACTTAATTACCTCTTTAAAGACCCTATCCCCTAACTCAGTCATATTCTGAGGTAATGGGAGTTAGGACGGCAGTGTATGAATTTGGGGGGCAGGTTACAGTTTAGCCCATGACAGATCTTATGACATAATTAATAAATAACGTAACCCTGAAAATGTTATGCTGATCTTCAGTTAAGCTAAAGTACCGTGGTCCCCTAGAGGAAATCGTTCATCTGAGACATTGTTTTCTACTCACACTTTACTGTATTTTGTATACAGTACATGTAAATTCTTTGGGTGTATATGTATCTTTAGTTTTTGAATTTTATTTACTTTTTGGTTGTATAATAATTCATGAATACGTTTGGAGTATTTTAAAACAAATCCAGGACTTCACATTATTTTACCTGGATTTACTTTAATATGATTCTCTAACAGTTGGGAACTTTTAAAAGTATAGTATAACCAAATTATTGCCACACCCAACAAAGTTAGCAGTAACTAATCAGCACCACCCATATCCTAGGCCGTGTTAAGACTTTCCCAGTTATCTCAAAGAATTCTTTTATAATGGGTTGGTTAGAATCTGGAATACACAAATCCCATACATCACATTTAGCTGGTGTGTCTCCAATTGTGGAGTTTTGTTTTTTCTACTATGAAAGTTTCCTCTGTCCCACCTTCTATTCCATGTCACGGGCTTTTGAAAATACTGTCTCATTGATTCTTTGGAATTTCCCAGATTTTAGATTTGGCTGATTTTACTCATAGTTTTATTTAATATATTTCTCTGTCCTTCATATGTCTTACCACTTAGTGGTGATGTCTGAGGCTTAATGTTTTTTTAAAAGCTATTTGGCAGAAAGGGGTGCCCAGGTGGCTCAGTCAGTTAAGTGTCCCACTTTGGCTTAGGTCATGACCTTGCGGTTGGCGAGTTCGAGCCCTGCGTTGGGCTCTCTGCTGTCAGCACAGAACCCACTTTGGATCCTCTGTCCCCCTCTCTGTCTGTGCCTCCCCGACTTGTGCTGTCTCTGTCTCTCTCAAAATAAATAAATAAACTTAAAAAAGAAAAAACAAACAACAACAAAAAAACTATTTGGTAGAAAAATCTCTCCCTAAAGCAATCCCTATTCTTTGGAAATGAACTTACACCTCACATAGTAGACATTGATCAGAAATGTAGAACAAAATTTGTCTTTGAAGTTTTATCCGTGGCTTTCTAAAAGCTTCTTTTTAAAGTTGTTGGTTGTACATTTGCAGGGGGAAGGTCTGGTGAAAAGATACAGATTTTGTGGCTACAAGTCAACTCCACTCCATCAAGGTGCTGGGGAATAGCCACAACCTTAAGTTATCATGAAAATGCTGACAAAGTTGTTGGCGGGGGCTAGACTTTTCTTTAGTTTTTAGCGATCGTCTTACTGTCATAATGCTGACTTTGGTGTCACAAGTGATCCATGATTTTTTCAAGCCAGTATAATTTCTTACTTTTTTTGGAGTGCTACTTGGCTGTCACTCAGTGGTTTTTGACATTTTTTTTTTGGCCTTGGCCTCCCTCAGGGAATCCAGTGGATGTTACAGACCCTTACCAGCGAGCTGCAGACTCTATCTTCAGGCCGTGGCCCTTTTCTGACACTAGGGCCGCAAGCAAGAAAGAAGGCACCACCTGGGCTGCTGAGAGTTAGGGCTGGGCCACACAGATGTCCGCTGTTGCTTGGTGAAGGAGTTAATACATAAAAGTGTGCCTTCCTTTTACTGATTGATTTGTTGCATAGTTCAACTGCTAATGTTTCAGTTATATGTGACACAGACCAACTGGTACTTTTATACTGCTTTCTCTAACACATTTTTTATAACACTGTATCAATATCTACCCTTAAAATTTGATGATGAGGCAGCATTTTTGGAGAACAACTGCCTTCCTGTTTCCACTCTGTCCACCCTGCCCTCCAGATTCCTGTTGCTGATGTCCTAGCTATCCAGTGACCCACACTGTCCTGAAATCAATAAATAAACATAGTTTTACATGGAAGGGAGCCCAGGACTCACTATATACTTCACCTGATACCACAGTGGAAATTATTAGAAATGTAAGACCCGTGTTATTACTCCTTTAATTGTACCAAAAAGAAACTGATTGGTAATTTACAACTAATTTTCCCTAGAATGTTATCTCTAACAATAGCCAAGTAATAGCCCTGATTTTCATGGGTTTCATTAAGACATAAAACTATTAAAAAAAAAAGAGAGAGATAAAACTATTTCTGGATTCTATAGATGCCTATGGAATAGAGAAATATGCCTGGCATGTGCTCAGTGGAGTTAAACATCCTTGTTGGTAGATAGTTCGGAAGCTTTGTCCACACCCTAATCTCTGGAACTTGTGGAAATGTAAATGTAAATGGTTTAAGGTGACACGCTGAGATGAGATTATCCAGAATTATCAGTGTGAGCCCAGTGCAATCTCATGAGTCCTTAAAAGCTAAGAGTCTTCCCTGGTCAGACATAGATGTGACAATAGACTAAGAGTGAGAGGCAACATTGCTGGCTTTGAAGATGGAGAAGGGGCCACGAGTCAAGAATGGTGGTTAGCTCTAAAAGATAGGAAAGTAAGAAAATGGATTCTCTAGAGCTTCCAGAGAAGAATGTAGCCCTGCTGACACCTTGCTGTTAGCCTAGTGAGACCCAGGTCAGACTCCTCACCTCCAGAACTATGTAATCATAAATGTGTTCTTTTCAATTGTTGAGTTTGTGGTAATTTGTTAGAGCAGCAAAAGGAAACTAATGCAAGCCTCGGTCATCAAGATGAATGGGAGACATGTGAGTGGAAATTAAACAATCTGACTCTGTGATAATTGTCTTCTCTTTCAGGTAGTGGTTGAGCTGGGGAAACTTGAAAGGAAGAAGTTTAAAAATTCCAACGGGCAAGATGGACATGCAACGATGGAGGAGGAGCCTACACACCTCTATCCACTCCCTGGGAAAGAAGCCCTGAACTGGAAAAACAAATCAGAGACTGATAACTACCCCATCATGCTCTGGTGGTCCCCACTGACCGGGGAAACTGGAAGGCTAGGCCAGTGCGGAGCGGATGCGTGTTTCTTCACTATCAACCGGACCTACCTACATCATCACATGACCAAAGCATTCCTCTTCTATGGTAAGTGGGGCTTTTGCCTTTCTCCCTTTGCTTGCTGACATCCTGCTCCAAAGCTCGCTTCATTCTGTCCTCCCAAGGAAGACATGCGGAGCTCCCTTTGAAAACACTGTGACATGCCTGCTATCCTTTGCTTTTGGTCTGTGTAAGGCCCGAGCATTTAGCAAACACAGTAAATCAACAAGCTTGACCAACGTAAAAGTGGTTGACTGGCCACTTGGTAATTAGGGAGGAGAAGGATATTTCCTCTCACCTTTTCCCAGTTGGATACCGTGCTTACTGAATTCGGTATTGAGGGAATTGGGTATTGATTCTATTGCTGATATCAATTCAGAATGTCACCTGTGATAATAGCCAAGAGGTTTTGATGACCATAACAGATGTTTAATGGGACATGAGCTAAGCACAGTGTTCTTTCTTTCATTAGTCAGATTAATCAGCAGTAAAAATAAAAGTATTTTTCAGCATCGGCTTTTAAGAGCAAGCTGGTATTTATCACTTCCTGAGGCTGATTATATGTCATGCTGCGACTGAGGGCAACCAAACCCAGGTAGGGGGAGTTAGCAAGATGCCAGTAGTAGCAGGAAATACAGAGCCCCTGGGTGATGAGTGGTGGGGGCCTGGGGAACACAGGTGAGCAGATTCGGCCAAATGTAGGAAAGGTTGATCAGTTAGGAAGTCAGTGAAAGGAATTCTGCTTTAGAGTTCTGCAAATGTGGATATGTATTTGTGTGTGTGTGTGTGTGTGTGTGTGTGTGTGTGTGTGGTCTGGCTTTGGAGAGGCAGGACACAGACTGGGATGTAGAGCTGGGTCATTCTCAGTGTTCTGCCTAACAGCAACTGAAATACAGCAGAAAATAGGTTCAGCAGGAATCAGGTGGTATATTTGTCCCATATTAGGTCAGGGCCGCAGAGCAGTGGGCAGTAGTGACCTGCTGTAAGTCAGGAGTCAGGGAAGTTCTAGGTACTCACAAATCTGGATATAACAGAGTCCACATTCTTCCCAGACGCCTGCTGCTGTCCCCATTCACTTGCCTCCCCTCTCTGCTCCGCGAAGGGGCAAAGGGAATCGGTGCAGGTTTAAGGAGTGAGGGCTCTTTGCCTGGGGCCAGGCTGGTGGCTCCTTTGTCCTGAGGGAGAACAACCACCTGGGTAGTGTCAGATACTCACTTTGAACATCATTTGACTACAGATCCCACTGAACGTGCAATGTAATACATGCACTTGTATCGTGCTCCCTTCTAAAATCCAAAGAATTCAGAATTCTGAAACCTGAAGCTGTGAGTTTGCATAAGGGATTATGGTCCTCTAATCGTGCTTTGAGATGGACAATTCAATGTATGAGTTTAATTTTCCAAATTTGAATAGAAGCTCCTAGAAATACTTCAGTTATACACAAAAATTATAGATAATATAATGGAGACTGATGTATTACTATATATCATAAGAAATAAAACATTACAAGGAAAATCAAAACCCTCTCTGAACCCTTCTCTGACCTCATTGCCCACTTCCTACCCCAGAGGGAATTATGATCCTGAAGTTGCTGTGTGTGTGTATGTGTGTGTATATATCATATGTACATATATGGTATTATTCTAAACGTTATGCAAATAGTGTGATATGTTAATTTTCTATCTTTTCCCTCTAACTTGCTTTTCCTCTTACATGGTTTTTGAGGTTTATTGATGTTGGATACTCAGAGCTCCAGGACATCCATTTTTTCACTGTTGTATAGTATTACATTGAATTTATATATATCACACTTCATGAATATATACGTATATATCATACTACATGCCATTTTTCTCTTGTTGGACCTTTAGGTTATTTTAAAAACCTTACTTATGACGAACAGTGCTACAATAAACCATCCATGTACATGTGTGAGATTTCGTGGGGTTTACACCTAGCAGTGGAATGATTTGATGTGAATCTGTGTTTATTAGATACTGCCAGACCAATATCCCAAGTGGTTGTATCACAGTGGCTGTCTTTTAAACATTTACAACTTCTTTTTCCTCTTCTTTATTTTTAAATTTATTTTGAGAGAGAGAGCACGAGTAAGGTAGGAGCAGAGACAGAGGGGAGAGAGACAATCCCAAGCAGGTTCCATAGTGCAGAGCCCAATGCGGGGCTCGAACTCACAAACCACAGGCTCATGACCTGAGCAGGAACCAAGAGTCAGACGCTCAACTGACTGAGCCACCCAGGTGCCCCAAACATGTACAACTTCTTAACATGTTCGTGCACATAGACCTCCTGTATTTCCAAATAATGTGCTTAGATTGTCACCTCTTGACTTTTCAGTTTTATTTTACTTTTTTTATTTAAAAAAAATTTTTTTAATGTTTATTTATTTTTGAGAGAGAGAGAGCGAGTGAGTGAGCATGAGCGGGGGAGGGGCAGAGAGACAGAGAAACCCAGAATCGGAAGCAGGCTCCAGGCTCCGAGCTGTCAGCACAGAGCCCGACGCGGGGCTTGAACCCACGAACCGTGAGATCATGACCTGAGCCAAAGTCAGCCGCTTAACCGACGGAGCCACCCAGGCGCCCCTCTTGCGGAATTTCAAAGAGGGGAGACAGAACATATGATTGGAGGGATCAGGAAAGGCTTCATAAGTTCTTTTGTATAAAACAGGAGGAATCTGATATGTTGAGAGATAATGGAATTGGATTGTGTTGAGATTGGAGGACATTTAGTATGTACTCCTTTAGTAGAAGAATGGCATGAATGAGAGCACGAAAGTGGAAAGTTACGGGAAGTATCTGAGCTACAGCAAAGCTATCACCTAGTTCTGGGTAAGAGAGAGAGAGAGATTGAATGATATACAGGGACCAGAACGTGAAGAACCTTGAATGTTGGCTTCAGATTTTGCATCAGAGTGGAGAACGGTATCAGGGAGCCACCGAGAATTGAATGGCTTTTTAAAACCAACTCAAATATAACACCCGTTGTGAACCGTTCCTGATTCCCTTCCATCAGATGCAGCCTCTGCTATATGCCAGGCACAATACCAATCATGAGGAATAAAGACAAGTATAGTAACTATGGCATTTGGTTTTCTTCTGTGTGATCTTCCCTTCCTTCATACTGTATAAAGTCTTTGTTGATAGGGCCACATCGACTCATCTTTGTACACCTCCACCCCTTCTGTCAACCACCTTGCATGTGGGAGGTGCTCAGGAAATAGTCATAGAGACCTTGAGCACAGAAGACGTGAGAGTCTAACCTTATCTTTATCAGGGTGAGAAGACCGAGGCTCAGGAAGGTCAGGGACGTGCCAGGATTACACTGGGGTTGGCGGCAGAGTGGGGCGGAGAGCCAAGGTGCCCTGATACCTGATCCACGGCTCTTTGGCCTGCACCGTGTTTGAATGCACACTCATGAGTATAATTAAACCTGGATATGTGGATTTTGGAATGGCTTAAGATGTCCGGTTTTTAACGGACTGAATTAGAAATTCAGTTCGTTCCGAAGGTCTGTTGAGCAAAATCGAACGAAGACAACACATTTGTCTGTCTGAGGGCTCCAAATCCTAATTAAGTAGGTCACTTACAACTGCACCTGGGACTCTGGTGCGGCAGAATTGAAAAAGAAAAGGCAGGGACGATGATTCAGGTGCCAAAAGCTGACCTAATTTAGTGAAATGGAAACTCAGAGGATTATATAACCTCGAAGCTATTGTAAACCAGGATATTTTTGAGTTTGCTTGTTTCCTCTGTAGCCTACTTTCTTTTCTTCTTCCTAGATATGAGTCATTTACTTCATATGAATACAGTGAATACTGTGTCTGTTTTGAGCCATTTGAGAAATGTAAGGTTTCAGCTACATTAACAATTCTCTGAAACAAAAAATTAAGGGGTCACAAGGGAATAAATTATTTTTTAACCCCAAAGTCCAAGAGTTACGGTAGTCTTAGAAACCGTCACCATAGTGATTTCAAAACACAACGCAAAACACAGCTCTGTTTTTCGACAGTTCTCTTGAAAGGTGTCTCTCGTGAAGGAAGAGGACCCTTGACGAGAATTGGAGGTCCTTAGAGCAGGGAACTGCTTATGTTTTAGGTGAGCTTCTAAATGGAAGTTTTAGTAAACACAGGTACGTGGGGAGAAAGAAAACAAGGAGGCTCCTGAAATATTTTCCTTCCTCAGGAATATGGGTATCAGCACCCCTTGATGAAGGCTGGAGGCTGTGAAGAGGAAGGACATCAGATTTGCTCTCCTCCAAGCACAGCTACAGTGCAGCTCTCCAGGACCGAGTGCTAAGTGCCTGCTGGGAGTTCCAGTGCCTCTACCCTAGGTGCAGGCTCCTTGTTCCCCTGACCACCTTCTTTATTTTTTTAAAGTTTATTTATTTATTTTGAGAGAGAGAGAGAGAGAGAGGGGGAGGGAGAAAGAGAGAGAGAAAGAGAATCCCAAGCAGGCTCCATACCATCAGCACAGAGCCCAATGCGAGGCTCCAACTTACAAACTGTGAGATTGATCATGACTTGAGCCGAAATCCAGAGTCAAACGCTTAGCTGACTGCGCCACCCACCCCCGCCCCCCGTCCCCAACCCGCCCTTCTTGAATGTGATCTCATTTCCTTCTCAAAACAGCCTGGTAGGTAGGAATCCTATCTATTTTGATGAAGAGGGAAGTAAAGTACAGAGTGGAAAGGCTTGTTGTCCATTACTTACGTGGGTGGTAGGAGCCAGAACTTTCTCTTCATGGAAAAGCAGGAGATGATAGAGTCCAAATTATATTTTCAACCTCAGAGAAGACTTAGGAGTAAAGGAATAATCAGAAGTGGGTAGTATCATTCCGGAAGACTTGTTCAAGAACTGGAGTTAAAAGGGAGGTTTGTAGCAGAGGAGAGTGTGGAGAGCCCCACACAGGGAAGTATCATGAGCAAAGCAACAGGAATCGTCATTCTAGTTCACTCTGCACCCAACATGGTAACGAACAAGGGGTTCTGGTATTAAAAAGGTCTCCTGAGCGAGAAGGTGTTTCTATTGTAAGCCACCTACACATTATCAGTTCTCACAGTGTTGTAATGAAATATATTTAGAACAAATGATAGCAAATACAGTAGATGCTTTCTTTGTTTTAAAAGAAAGGGGCGCCTGGGTGGCTCGGTAGGTTGAGCGTCTGACTTCAGCTCAGGTCATGATCTCGCGGTCCGTGAGTTCGAGCCCCACGTTGGGCTCTGTGCTGACAGCTCAGAGCCTGGAGCCTGTTTCAGATTCTGTGTCTCCCTCTCTCTCTGCCCCTCCCCTGTTCATGCTCTGTCTCTCTCTGTCTCAAAAATAAATAAACGTTAAAAAAAATAAAATAAAATAAAAATAAAAATAAAAGACACTTTGGTGGGGCACCTGGGTGGCTCAGTCAGTTAAGCATCCAACTTCGGCTCAGGTCATGATCCTGTGGTTCATGGGTTCGAGCCCCGTGTCAGGCTCTGTGCTGTCAGCTCAGAGCCTGGAGCCTGCTTCAGATTCTGTGTCTCTCTCTCTTTCTGTCCCTCTTCTCTGCTCATGCTCTGCCTCTCTCAAAAATAAATATTAAAAAAAAAATTATAAAAGACACTTTGGGATTTTTCAGTGTCTTAGTGTGATCACGTATAATTTAAAAGAGAGGGGTGTAGGAGTGGGGGCCCTGCTCTTGAGAAAAGGCCTTTTGAGTCAGTCCTCATCTGTCACCAAGCATTAGTCAGACTTGAATGAATGGCGACCCAAATATTCCAAATGGAGACTTGTGCTTATACTAAAAAAGTGATTTATTAGGGTGTTATCTTCACAGTTACAGGAGTACTGCTGTTCATTATTCAGGGTATCTCTGCCCAGTAATCAAGTTTGCCAGAAAATGGAATGAGAATCGTAAGGTTGCTTGGTGAGCTTAGAATTACGGGAAACATTTTAATTGGCTTCCTCTGTCCCTAACAGAGAGTAGTAATGATCACTGCCATTATCAATGCCCACTCTGTGCCAGACACCAGATACTCTCCATGTATTCTCTTATTTGAAATCATCATGCCCTGGGGCGCCTGGGTGGCTCAGTCGGTTAAGCGTCTGACTTCAGTTCAGGTCATGATCTCACGGTTCTTGAGTTTGAGCCCTGCATCGGGCTCTGTGCTGACAGCTCAGAGCCTGGAGCCTGCTTCAGATTCTGTGTCTCCCTCTCTCTCTGACCCTCACCTGTTCATGCTCTGTCTGTCTGTCTGTCTCTCTCTCTCACAAATAAATAAACATTAAAAAAAAAATTTAAATCATCATGCCCTGCATCGAGCTCCATGCTGACAGCGTGGAGCCCGCTTGGGATTCTCTCTCCTTCTCTCTCTACTCCTTCCCTGCTTGCACTCTCCCTCTCTCTCTCTTTCTCTCTCAAAAATAACAAATAAGTAAACTTAAAATAAAATAATATCATCATATCACTGTGTAGTACCCTAGCTATTATTACCATTTTAGAGATGAGAAAACAGGCTCAGAGCACGTAAGTGACTTGCTCAAGGTCACACAGATAGAAAGTGCCTGATCACGTACCCGAACCTGAATATCTGATTCTACAACTCAGACTCTGTTTGTTAATGTTTTACCACACTGTGTACATCCTGTCAACACCACAAAAGCAGGCATGCCAGATACAGCATCTTTCTTCTCCAGAAACGCTGGATCCTCAGCGAATCTGGTTACCATTCATTTCCATTTTCCACGTCTTCATGCAAACGTTCACTCTTTTGTCAATGTTTCATTTGTTCATTCATTCATTCATTTATTCATGTTTTCATGGCCTGTACAGTGAACAAGCATGAGCTATCGAATGAGATAAACACATTCTTTATGTTTTTCTGAGCTCTTTAGAACCTTATTCAGGGGGTTAATTTTCCCCATCCCCTAACTGGAGATCTAGCAGATCTCCAGCTCTTAGGAAATGGACAATTTTTGTTTAAGTTTATTTATTTATTTTGAGAGAACACACGTAAGCAGGGGAAGGGCAGAGAGGAGACACAGAATCCCAAACAGGCTTCACACCGTCAGCGCAGAGCCCGATGTGAGACTCGAACTCATGAACTATGAGACCATGATCTGAGCCAAGATCAAGAGTCGAATGCTTAACTGACTGAGCCGCCCAGGCGCCCCAGGAAGTGGACAGTTTTATGGTCATTTTAAGTTGTATGTGCAGTTTCAAGCTTAGTAAGCGGCTCGTTCAGTCCCGTGAAGAAGCCCATCCGACTCTGAACCAGCGTCGTGTAGCATCTTGCTGCTTTCCCCAGCTTGGACCTCTTTCATGCTGCAAGCCGGGCACCCTGCTAAAGGCACCTGTGTTCTTTCTGCTCTCTATGCTCTGCTTGTTCCCTCTGCCTCCATCACCAGCTGCTTTCCGGAGCCTGGTAGAGCGGCAGTGAGGAGACGGAAGAGAATTAAGGAGATGGGACATTTCTTACTTGACTGTGTGGCTTCACGTCTCCTGAACTTGGCAGGTGGTTAGAGCTGGTGTCCTTGAGCGGGCTGGGTAGATGATAAAGTATACTTCTTCTATCCTGGGGCATTTTCATGGCATTTGGAATTTCCCCGCTGGACTTCTACAGTTTCCTTTCTCAGGAAGCTGCATCTCTGCCCTGGGAAGTCAGACAGCTTTTCAGCCCCTGTGGAACACATCCAGCTTCTCTTTGCTGAGCTCTCTTTGTCCGCCGCAGGGCTCTAGTAGGAAAACTCAAGACTCCCCACCTGCTCCCCACATCTGTCTTGACTAGCTCCTAGCTCTGGGATCACAGGCACACAGCCCTCCAGTCATATAGGCAGGTTACTCCCCCTCACCCTCTAGATTTTTCTAGCAAGATGGGTTGGGGGAGCCCAGCCCTGGCCCACAGTCCTCCTGTGCCTCCATGGGCTCTAAGTTGCAAGAACATACTACATATTTCAGAGGAGTTCCCCAGGTAGCCCTGTGGAAGCAGGGGGTTCAGAGCAGGGCTCATAGAAGAGTTTCCTTAGAAACTCTTCAACAGTGTCCTCACAGGCTCTGCTCTCTCATCCCTCTCAGTATTCTTGACCTTGTTGTGGAATCCAAGAATCACAGAACAGGTTCTCCTTCGTGCCGTGCATAAATTCGGAGAGTGGGGACAACTATGTGTTCTGTCTCACAATTACTTTGAATCTTGGTATATGTCCTATTGGTTTCTATTCCAACATCAAGTTATACAGGGTTTCTGTAGAGAACAATCCCTTTCCAGGCCCCTTGCCGTGTGCTGGAGAAGCCCAGAAAACAAATTCAGTTGAGCATGATTATATCACATTTGTTATGATAGCCTCCATAATTCCCTTATGTGGCTCTCTCTGACTTCATGAGTGACACATCCATGAACCGTGCTCAGGGCTAGAGATTTCTGCTCATCTCATCCCTTATGTGTTGGTTCTTAGTAATTTTTGTCTCTAGACAAAAATTTTAACCTGCTCTTGGGCCCCATGCATTGAATCAGTAGGTAATTGTTGCTAATAGCATGCCAGATTAAGACTTATTTGGGAGATTGGAAAGAAATGGACTTAATTTCTTTCCAAAGAAATTGGAAGTGGGCAGTAATGAAGTTGAACATGAAAAGAAGCTCATAATAACCAGGTGATAGATTGTGTGTTATGCACAAGATGTGTATACATATGTATATGTGTTTATATTTATCTGCCTCGCTCTCTCTATATATATATATTTGCCATAATCAAACCTTATTTTATTTGATTCATTTTTTAAAATGTTTATTTATTTTGAGAGAGAGAAAGAGAGACCAAACATGAGTGGGGGAGGAGCAGAGAGAGAGAGAGAGAGAAGACAATCCCAAACAGGCCCCATGCTGTCCACATGGAGCCCAACGTGGGGCTCGGACTCACGAACCATGAGATCATGACCCGAGCTGAAATCAAGAGTCGGACACTTAACCAACTGAGCCACCCAGGCGCCCCAAACCTCTTATTGTAGATAGATATTTTACTTTTACTTCGATAATTACTTGTGAGATACTTCACAGAGGATAAAGCCAGTCCCAGAGCTCTGCCCAGACCCCCCAGGGACGTCTCATCTCGTTACTACTCCAGATCCTTAGCGTGTGGCCTCTGAGACTGCCGGGCTCTGCCATACTCGGTTCTTGAGGCTCACTGTGCTCACCCCTCTGTACCCTGAGCTGCTTCCCCCACACAAGAGAAGCCTTTCCAGCTTCTGAATCTCTCACTTATGCTTTCTCTCCCTGGGATGTGCTCCCCTGGCTCATTCCTTCCCACCAGTCAGGTCTCTGCGAGCGATGCTTCCTCAGAGACACCTCTTTCCCCACCTTCTTTCTGAGGTAGTGCTCTCTCCGACACCACTCTCCAATGGCATAAAGCCTTGCCTGGCTTTATTTTCTGTTCGTGGCACCCATTACCCCTAAAATTCTCCTATTCACTTGGGGCCGGTTATCTGTGGTCTCCCCACGTTAGTATATGTGCTGCCGAAGCGAGCACTGTGGTCTCCCCACGTTAGAATCTAAGTATGGGAAGACCAAGAACTTTGTTTTGTTCACTGCTGTCATCCCACAATGAAGAACAGTGCCTGGCGCCTGGTGGGCTTTAGGAAACATTGTTGAATGAATAAGTGAAACCAGCCTGATCCTCACGTAGAGATGGGGAGGAAACGAGGACACTGGTATTTTTACCTTCACTGGGTCTTGAGATGTTATATAACCTACCCACGTTGTACCTGGCATTCTTTTTGAATGAGTTCGTTTGACCCTATGATTAACACCCTGTTTTATTTAAATTCTGTTTTATCAAATTTTTTCCTGTGCATGATTGAATTAAACTTTCTGGTACAAGGCTTAGTTCAAAAAAACAGTAGAATCTGCCCTCATTTTCTAGTCCCTCAAAGCAATCACTTTTGACTCTTTTAGCTATTTTCTTAGTAACATGTCACTTCCTAATTTTGTAATTAAGAGGATGAACATTACCCTGGCTGCCTGCAGGTGTGGACACACAGCACAGATGCCACACGCTGGATGCTGCAGAAAGTTGGCATGGTCACCTGGGGGACAGTTGTGTTGTAACTTGTATCATATCAGTTGGGTGTGATTGATTCTTGCTTTAACTAGAGCAGATCTGGCAGTCAGGATTCGTAACAAGAGAATAGCTGTCATGAGAACAGAGGCATTCAGTCTTCATAATGCCCAGCATGCACGTGTCAAGGTCATTTGTTGGAAAGTGAAAAAGCCAAACTCTTGGCCCTTTCAGCGGGAGTTGTGACAGTTTTGTTGATCGTTCATGTAGTATAAAGTGTGGGTCATTCTTTAAACTTGTGTCAAATTCGTTTCCATCTCTAGACAGGGTCTTCAAGTGATGCTGGAATGGTGGAGAACCAAGCCCAAGTCCTCTGCCACTTAAATTTCTGAAACTTGAGAGTTTATGACCTTATTTATTTTGCTCTAGATGAGTGGTTCCCAAACCCAGCTCACCCTGAGGTCGTGGTGACCTATGGTGACCTCAAACAGAGTCCTAACAGCCTGGGCCCCCCTTCAACATCCTCAGAATCTCTTGTGTGGAAGGCTCAAAATCTGCCAGGTATCTGTCAGTTTGTCCATGCGGGAGATTGACTTAATAGGCATTTTTTAGGGCTTTTGGGACGTGTGGGAGGAATTGGCCAGAGATTTGAAAACAAGACAAAAGAAAAATTTTCAAGAAAGAAAATGTAATGATAACACACTGGTTTGGCTCGGCAGCAAATAATATTTGTGCCTGTAATAATGAAAGCACTGGCTACACACTTAATCAAAAATGGATGAAGAGTCACAGGGGAGGTGGGTGGGGGGGTGGGTGGGATAGGTGATGGGGATTGAGGAGGGCACTTGTGCTGAGCACTGGCTGGTATATGGAAGTGTTGAATCACTATATTGTACACCTGAAACTAATACTACACCGTGTATTAACTACCTGGAATTTGGATAAAAACTTAAAAGAAGAAAAGAAAAAAATGGATGAGGAGGGAAGACAAATGTGTGGGGGAAGGGCGACCTGGGCAAGTTCAATCTACACCTTCCATAGCGGCAAGACAGTAGGTATCATCCAAAACTGAAAAATCAAGGAATAGCCTATTAAGTGTGTTATTTAGATATTTTTGAAGCGTGAATACAGAAGAAACACCTGAAAGAATTGGAGTGGTGACTTCTGGCATGCGGGAAGGGGAATGAGCATGGGGCAGTCTGGTATTAATGGCCTGATAAAACGATTCACTTTTAAAGCTATGTGCGGGTATTAATTTGGTATAAATAAAATTTAATTAACAAAGATATTTTGTCTTGGGAGATAGTTAAGCACAAGGACAGTGAGAACAGTTATTAATAAATTATCCAATTCCTAGGCTTTTCTGCTTTTATCAGGATACCTTTGGGAAGAGTGTTAATTATGTAAAGACACTAATATTTCTTCTAGCTAACATACTCATTTCCTTCCATGAAAAAATTGCATATTAATATTACTCGATTTTCAGTCTCTCCACATAAAATGATGAATCAACTGAATTTTGCTAGATTTAATTTGGTGTAACGACAAAGGCTTTGGGGAGCCTCATAATGGTTAGTTTTAAGGGCTGTTCAGGCAGGGCGGGAAACCTCTTTGCCTGCTTTCTGACTTAGCCTCTCTCTTCTTTTTTAACCCTCTCTGTTCTTTGATAGCGTGTGGTAATATAAAGATTAAAGGAAGAGCAAAATGGCTAAAAATCTGAAAGCGTGTCTCAGGTTAACCTTAAAAATCTGGAAGGAAGCACAGAAGTAACCAGTGCCAGAAGTCAAGCACTTTTCCTTCTTACTGGCATGAGGCGCGGGACAGATTTTATTATTGCAGCTTGAGCAAATTTGGGCCAATGGGTTGGTTGGCACCCAGACAAGCTGGCAGCTCCCTGTCTTCCAGAGCAGACAGCCACAGTGCTCATAGGCACCCAAGTGAAACCATTTTGCTTCCACCGATGTGTTCTCTTTGCTCTTTAAAAAAAACAAAGCAAAACAAAAACAACTTAAACTGAAGAGAGTATGGTAGACCCTTTGTTTTCACACATTTTGATCTACCCCATCTAGATAGTTCTAGGGTGCAGACTGAGTGTCCCGGACTTTGAGAGATGGGACGGTAGGGAGAGTCACACGCCCGCCGGACAGGAACAGCCAGGGTCCATCTCTCAGCCGGCTTCGTATTATGTATTTGTTGCATATGCTGGAAATCTCTTGAAATAGTAACAAGACTCTGGCACGCTAACTAGTTATGTGACTCCCCCCCTCCCCCCCAGCAACAACAACAACAAAGAAACCTTAAAAACTTTTGTATTAGTGACAAAGTAACCTCTCTGAAGGAGGTAAACTACTAGTGCTGACAATGAAACAATGAAAACGCAGGCAAAACGAAGGCAAAGCAAAGCGTTTTATGAAACAGAGGTTATTAGGCAGAAGATAGCTATTTAAGATCAAAGAGTAGAACACTGGACTAACCTTACAGTCTGGATCTATGTGAAATAGTCCACATAGCTCCATGTTCTGAGGACATTGTGTGCTACTGTATTTGTGTCTTGGGAGAATTTGGAAATGTCTCAGGATGTATGGCTTGCTGATGTCAGGGTCTGCTCCTCATTCATTTATACAACTGGCATCTAAGAAACATTTATTATATGCATTGCCCTGTGCTGGGTGCTGGGGTTATAGTGGTAAATACAGCAGGCTCTGCCCTCTAGAGCTTACAAAATATCTAAGTCAGGTGCTACCAGCTAGGCATGAGCATTTTGGGTTTGGAGTAATTGGGGAGGCTCTATGAGCGTGAGACTTGAAAGATAGGAGGAGACAGACCTATGTATGATTTAGAGGGGATTAATTCCATGTCGAGGGAGCAGCTGATGCATAGGACAATGGGAAGGAGTTTGATAGGAAGGAGGGTCAGGAAGAAAGTTGTTGCGGCAGGAAAACCAGGGGTGTGAGGGTAGAGTGTAGGAGATGAGATTTGAGTGGCTGGCAGGGGCCTGGTGGTAAAGGGCTCCATAGGACAGGGTGAGAGGTCTGGTTGTATTCTAAGTGCGATGGGAAAGTATTTAAACAGGGTTGCTGTGATCTGAGTTTTGTTTTGCTTTTTTCTGATTTATGTTTTTGCAAAGATCCCTGATGGCTTCTCCATGGAAAATGGATTGGAACGTGAAGGTGGAAGCAAGACAGTTTCCATTAAAGAAATGCAAATGATGCTACTTTGGATCAGGGTAGGAGGTAGTGGAGAAAGACAGGGGTGGGTTTGAGATGTGATTTGAAGATAGAATGGATGTCTTGGTGTCTTCGTGGTGTCTATTTTCATATACGTGCGTCCAAAGAGAAAAATTAACTGTGCTTGTTCATTGAACTCCTTGGCCTTTCAGACACTTAGTTCAACCTCATGGTATCCACTTAACTTACCACGACTGTGATGCATAAAAAACGCAAATGCGGCTATTCATTTCCCCTCTGATGGGTAAAAACAATCGGTCATAAATTATTGATCACTAAATATTTTGCTTCCACGGGCACATAAATATTTAATCCTTAAAGTTATTGACATCTGCATATTTTACTTTCCTGAGTGCAGACATCTAACCTTGATATCCGTAGCATTGGTAACTATATTTTTTAGTTGCATGTGAAGAGCCGTGATTAAAAGTATGCAACCGGTAGTCATATAATTCGCTGCCAAAACATTAACATTTGTTTACTGCTGAAGCCATTGGCATCTAGTCAGAAAATCTAGGGGAGAAACATCCAGTCTCATTTATATGGTCATTCTCCACTCTACCCCCTGCCCCCAGCCCCCTAGAGTCTTTTGAATCACCTGGAAAAATTAAAAGAAAAATACAGAATTTTGTTTCTTATTCCATACCAAATCAACATCTCTGGAAATGAGGTCTAGGAATCTGTGTTCTTTATCAAACTTCCCAAGAAATAATGGTGTGGCTAGTCTTGGGAGTGAGGGGTATTGGGAATAGCTCCTAGATGGTCTCTTATGTGGCTTCTGCCCCTAATGTTTTATGTCTTAATATAAAATCTCTAAGTTCTATCATGGGAATTTATAGATGGATCTTTGGTTTTATATCCTGTTATTGCTTGTGTGTATGCCTATGATTTATTTCATGCTTAGTCTTTGGTAACAGAATATCCAATTATAACGTTATGCCTTTGGGAAAATAAAATCCTCTTTAAGACATCTGCCTTGTGACAGTTTCCAAGAATGTCTCATGTTGAAATTAGAAAACTGTTTGTAATTGGACGTGTGAATTTTGATGATTATTTCACAGGAATTATGCAGTTAGGGCATTTTTTCAGCCACATGGGCACAGTTTGGTCTTCCAGGGGCATTAGTTGTTGGACTAATACAGCATCTGGTGATGTCTGAAAGTGTCAGAACCAGAGACCTCCGCTTAGAGCAAGATTCTTATTACTTAGCTGATGCCGAGCAAAAGCATGGATCTGAGAGGGGTGAGACAGAAATTCTTCCTCTACTGTCTCCACCCAGCAGCACTTGTACCCAGGATGCACATTCCCTGGGAGGGGAGGGGGATGTACATGTTGTCATAAAACTGTACAAGTGTTGAGGCTGAAGGGGGTTTCCGGGTTCCTTAATTCCGCTGTCTGCCGCAGTGCGCACGTTCCTAGACTCCTTTAAAACAGTCCCATTAGATTCCCCTGTGGCCAATGACTGTAAAGCTCTTGGTTTTTCAGGGACCGGAGTCTTTGAACCATGATCAGTTGGGGTGGTCCATATTTCTCTTTATTCTCAAGTTTTTCTTGTTTTATTCTCAAGTTATTCTCTTTATTCTCTAGTTTTTATTTTCATCCATGCCATCGAGCAGTCTGTAGGCTTGTTAGCTACGTCGTGCCATAGTTTGAAGAGAAGGAACATATTCACACTCTCATTTCCCAGGTAGCCTATTTTCAACCTCTCGATTCAGTTTTCCAAATATTCCCTGGTTGGGTCACCAGTATACGGAAAGGAATTGAAAGCATAGAGATGAAATGAGCCTTTTTGCTTTCCGTGGCAACCACTTTACCTCTGCTTTTGCTCATCCTATATAACTTTGATCCTTTTAGTGAATGCTCTGTCTTCATATTGACTGAGGGTAGCAGGACACCGTGCTGCTCACACAAGCGGGTGATTTTGTCTGGTCGCAGTCAGTATATGAAATGGTGGCTGGTAATTGTGGTGGTGAGGTAGGGGGTGGTGAGTTTTGGGACATGGGAAAGATTTGCTCAGCTTACATATGGAAATATGGACTGGGTTATTTTTTTTTTTTTTATTTTAATTAAGGTCAAGTGTTTTCCACCCTTGTTCCCTGTACTCATAGCTCCTGTCCCTTATTTTCTAGCCAACATTTTTGTTGTTGTCATCCCCTCCTCCTCCTCAACTGCTTTGTACATTTCTGTTATGAGTTGGACAAAGTATGTATCTACTTGGTAACACCCATAATGCTCTACTTTATATCACGTCATTTCTTGGAAGAAAGAAGCTGAAAGTTGTTGTATACTAGCAAACTATTCTGAAATACTCTGACAGAAAGAACTTCTCTTGTTATGCACAAAGGCAGGTCTAATATTATACATTTCCATGCTTTGCAGAAATAATTGTGGCCTGATTTTGGCAGGGAGAGCCACAACCGTAACCAAACTGTCTACTCCCAAATTGCTTGAGAAACTATGGTGTAATGGAAAACCCTGGAGGCAGGCGGTCAGTGAGAGCAGAGCTGACTAGTTAGATGTGTGACATTAGCACTGTTTCTGAACCTCATTAAGTTTCTTTCCTCATTCGTAGTATGAGGATAATTCCAATTTCTGTAGAGTGTTTATGAAGTTTTAAGATAATTCATGTAAAGTGCAAAACATAGCCTGAGGCATAGTCAATGCTTAATAATGATGACAGTTATTAATATAACCTGAGTATAATGATTACGTTCTAACGTTCTTTTATTATCCTTTTAATGTCCATAGGATCTGTGGTGATGTCCCCTTTTTCATTTCTGACAAATAATTTGTATCTTCTGTCTCTCTTTTTCTTAGCCTACCTAGAGGCTTATTGATTTTACTGATCTTTTCAAAGAACCAGCTTCTGTTCCATTGATTTTTCTGTATTAACTTCCTGTTTTCAAGTTCATTGATTTCTGCACTAGTTTTTATTATTTCTTTGCTTCTGCTTATTATGGGTTTAACTTGCTCTTTTTGTAGTTTCCTAAAGTGGAGACTAATGTTACTGATTTTAGGTTTTTCTTCTTTTTGAATATATGCATTTAATGCTATAAATTTACCTCTAAGCACTGCTTTGTCTGTATCCCACAAATTTTGATACGTTGTTTTTTCATTTTTATGCAGTTGAAAACTTAAAATTTCTCTTGAAGTTTTTCTTTGATGTGTTACTTAGAAGTGTGATGTTAACCTCCACGTATTTGGAGATGTTCTCTCTGTTTTTTTTTTGTTTTGTTTTGTTTTTTTTTTGTTTTTTTTTTTTATTTTTTATTTTTTTTATTTTTTAATATATGAAATTTACTGTCAAATTGGTTTCCATACAACACCCAGTGCTCATCCCAAAAGGTGCCCTCCTCAATACCCATCACCCACCCTGCCCTCCCTCCCACCCTGCCCTCCCTCCCACCCCCCATCAACCCTCAATTTGTTCTCAGTTTTTAACAGTCTCTTATGCTTTGGCTCTCTCCCACTCTAACCTCTCTTTTTTTTTTTGATTCCTAGTTTAATTTCATTGTGGTCTTAGAGAAGGTATTGTATGATTTCTACTTTTTAATCTTTTGCTAGGGTGTGTTTTATGGCCAGAGTGTGGTCTATCTTGATGAATGTTCCATGTGAGCTTGAGAAGAGTGTATTCTGCTGGTGGGTTGGATGCAGTCGGGCACAGATGTCAATGATATCCAGTTGGTAGATGGTGTTTTTCAGTTCAAGTATGTCTGCTCATTTTCTGCCGGCCAGATATGTCCATTTCCAATAGAAGTGTGTTGAAGTCTCCAACTACAATAGTGGACTCATCCTCTCCTCCTAGCAGGTCTATCAGTTGTTGCCTTGTGTAGTTTGACAGTTTGACAGTCTTTTGATAAGTGCCTACATGTTTAAGATTGCTATCATGTTTTTGTTTTGTTTTTTGGTTTTTAGTTAAAAAAATTTTTTTAATGTCTATTTATTTTTGAGAGACAGAGAGATAGAGCATGGGCTAGCGAGGGGCAGAGATAGAGGGAGACACAGAATCCGAAGCAGGCTCCGGGCTCTGAGCTGTCAGCACAGAGTCTGATGCAGGCCTCGAACTCACAAACCGTGAGATCATGACCTGAGCTGAAGTTGTTGGACGCTTAACCGACTGAGCCACCCAGGCTCCCCAGGATTGCTATTATGTTTATATTCAAATGAGCTAATGTAAAGTTAAGGAGCAATGATAATAGGATTAAAATAGACTTAAAAGTAGACTAACAGAGATGGTTTTTGGGTAGAGGAGGTTTCTTTCCTTTTTGAGTAGGCTACTGTCTTCCTCACTGGTCCAAGGGCTCCATCTACTTTGGGGGAGAGTAGGACTGTTACAGAAGAAAAGCTTGACGTTTGTATTTAAGACATTCATAATAGGATATTTCCTGTAAGATAATAATAGCTTTCTAAAGTCAGACGGTTCTCTGGAGGGGATTTTCTACATTTCTTTGGTTCCCACTTTAACGTAAGGGAAACTAAGACTAGAATACTTAGCTTGTAGATTTCTTCTTCCTCTCCAGAAGCTACTCCTTCCAGTTGTGACAACATGGTCAAAGGCCTTGCTTCTCCAGATGGTAGAAGGAAGGGGAAGAATCCTTGCACTTTCTAGCCCTTGGTGTTGTGGGGCAGGAACAAGGAGGAAGAAGAAAAGGAAGGTAGGTGCCAGTGTTTTGTATTTGCCCTTGTCAATCCCAAATCCTGCCTTTGGGTCACATGTTGAAGTGGTGACTTTAGAAATATCTCCATAAGTTGAGAAAAACACAAAGACAGGTGGGTCCTGAGCTAAAAACGTGGGGTCCAGCATAGTTAAGTGGTCAGACTGGTGTGGCCCAGCACGGGGCTTCTGGTTTGTTCTCCAAAGCCTGTGTGCTCTCGTGTTGGATGTCTGCTTAGTGAGAGGGTGCGGAATATTTGCTGGCCAAGGGGAGAGGTGAGCCCCTGTCCAGGTTCTGGCAGAGGGTGTGAACAGAGCACTCTGCTTTGCCCAGGACAGCCCCGCAGCATCAGTGTCCTCTCCAGTTAATGCCCTCTGCCACTCTTACAAGTGTCCTAGTTGTACCGGGAATGATGTGATCATCCTCAGAGAGGTGTGCGTACTCCCGTGAGCAGTGAGTGGGGCTGATCCTTCAACAGAGCACCCCCAGCCCTGGCAGGGCCCCTTGAGGACCAGATCACACATGACATCAGGTGCCAGCCTCAGCTGCAGAAGCCACAGGATGTCCCCCCCTGAGATCAGAGAAGTCGGAGGGCACCGCACAGTTCCAGAACCTCTTTCCCACTGTCACACGTGGTCATGGAAGAGAGGTAGAGAGGGAGGTAGGCTTAGGGAAACTGTACAGACATTTTTACCTAGAGAGAATGAATAGCATCTAGGAGGACTGTTTGGAGGTTTTGCATCAGATTGGGTTGAATCTATTGTTTTCCCTTTGTGCCCCGTTGATGGAGACTGATGAGAAATACTGGATCAGTTAGTTACACAGAAGATACATTTCATTTCCCATGAAACGTCTGAATTGCACTTATGTGAGCAAATTTTGCATCCCTGTCATCGAACAATTAATTGCCTTGTTCTGCAGCTTTTTGCATCTTTGTGGGGCTTTCTTTTCTAAGGTCTCTCAAGCTGCTGAGACAAGATCACTGTAAGCCTCACAGTTAGGGGTCCAAACTTTTCTAAAGGTAATTAGCGCCAAAATGGAATAGACACAGCCCCCCTTTTTCATGATGTCGCATTTTCCTGCTCATTCAGTACTGGCCACAGAAGTAGGCAGTCCTTCCTGTGTGGTTGGGGTTCACCTTACATGTGCAGTCCCTGTAAGTGACCTTCAGGGACACACTGTAGTGTTTATAATTGGGAAATGCTTAGAGGTCGCGTGTTTTTTCCTTTAAACTTTTTTTTCTTCAATATATGAAGTTTATTGTCAAATTGGTTTCCATACAACACCCAGTGCTCATCCCAAAAGGTGCCCTCCTCAATACCCATCACCCACCCTCCCCTCCCTCCCACCCCCCCCTCCCTCCCACCCCCCATCAACCCTCAGTTTGTTCTCAGTTTTTAAGAGTCTCTTATGCTTTGGCTCTCTCCCACTCTAACCTCTTTTTTTTTTTTTTTTCCTTCCCCTCCCCCATGGGTTTCTGTTAAGTTTCTCAGGATCCACATAAGAGTGAAAACATATGGTATCTGTCTTTCTCTGTATGGCTTATTTCACTTAGCATCACACTCTCCAGTTCCATCCACGTTGCTACAAAGGGCCATATTTCATTCTTTCTCATTGCCACGTAGTACTCCATTGTGTATATAAACCACAATTTCTTTATCCATTCATCAGTGGATGGACATTTAGGCTCTTTCCATAATCTGGCTATTGTTGAGAGTGCTGCTATAAACATTGGGGTACAAGTGCCCCTATGCATCAGGACTCCTGTATCCCTTGGGTAAATTCCTAGCAGTGCTATTGCTGGGACATAGGGTAGGTCTATTTTTAATTTTTTGAGGAACCTCCACACTGTTTTCCAGAGCGGCTGCACCAATTTGCATTCCCACCAACAGTGCAAGAGGGTTCCCGTTTCTCCACATCCTCTCCAGCATCTATAGTCTCCTGATTTGTTCATTTTGTCCACTCTGACTGGCATGAGGTGATATCTGAGTGTGGTTTTGATTTGTATTTCCCTGATGAGGAGCGACGTTGAGCATCTTTTCATGTGCCTGTTGGCCATCTGGATGTCTTCTTTAGAAAAGTGTCTATTCATGTTTCCTTTAAACTTTTAAATTGAGGTATGATATTCGTGAATTTCACTAATTGTAAGCCATAGTTTTAAGGCTATTGATTAGTTTTATGGATCAATAAATTCCTTTTTTTTTTTTTAACTTTTTAAAGTTTATCTATTTTGAGAGAGATCACAAGCAGGGGAGGCACAGAGAGAGAGAGGGAGAGAGAGAATCCTAAGCCAGCTTTGCAGGGTCAGCACAGAGCCTGATGTAGGGCTTGAACTCATGAAACTGAGATCATGACCTGAGCTGAAATCAAGAGTCAGATGCTTAACCAACTGAGCCACCCAGGCTCCCCTGAATCAGTACATTTCTATGAAGGGTTTTTCTTAACGACCTCCTTCTGCCTTGGACAACAGGGTGGGTTAGGGCAGTCTCTGCCACTCCCTGACCTGTTCATCTGCTTATAGGAAGCCAGAATGTGACTAGGATTAATTCAGAACTCACAGAGTTGCATTTAATTTCATAAAATCCAGTAAGGTGAATTAAAAAAAAAAATTTTTTTTTTAGTTTATTTCTTTGTTTTGAGAGAGAGAGCATGAGCTTGAGCTGGGAAAGGGTAAAGAGAGAGGGAGAGAAAGAATCCCAAGCAGGCTCCACATGATCAGCTCAGAGCCTGATGTGGGGCTCGAACCCACGAACTGTGAGATCATGACCTGAGCCTAAACCAAGAGTTGGACACTTAGCCGACTGAGCCACCCAGGCGCCCCCAGTAAGGTGAATTTGATGGGGTGTCTGAAATGTTTCATACAGTGAGAGGGGGACAACCGTCTGAACTCAGGCTCCATATCCAGGTGCTGCTCACGATCCTACTTTCCTCCCCTTTCACTCTTGCCAACTTCAGCCAACATAAGCTCCCCTGAGTGGGGGGGCCCACGTCATCATTTTCCACTGGAGAGACAACGGTCATATTGGCAAATCTGTGTCAACAGAAAACAGTCCCCTTACTCACCTTCTCTCCACCTTCTGTCATTCTCTCTTACGACCTAAACCCTCCGAGAGCCATGTCATGGCCATCTTTGTCTTCTCACTCCACCACTCCCTCGCTTCTCAGCTCCCCACTTTGGCCCCCTCACTCCCCTGAAACAGCTCTTGCTAAATTATCAGTGACATCCCAGCTGCCAAATCCTTCTTGTTGCTAAGTAAGATGAAGGCATATTCAAGCCCTCATTCTGTTTGACTTCTCAGCAGCATTTGACTTTGCTAAGTCTTCCTTCCCCACATGCCCTCTTCTCGGTGCTTCTCCAGGTCAACACTGCTGGGTTTCTCCTCTGTCTACCCTTGCAAGGACACCCTTCTCTAGCTGTCCATTAAATGTTGGAATTCAGCTGGATCTGATGCCTTCTCTGTTTCTCACTCTACATTCTACCCCTGGGCCAGTTTATAATCTCATCAGTCTAAATGCCTCCTTTTTATAAAACATGTGATAAAAAAACAAAAAACAAAAAAACAAAAACAAAACAAAAAAGACAACGTAGGGGCACCTGGGTGGCTCATTCGGTTAAGTGTCTGACTCTTGATTTCAGTCCAGGTCATGATCTCATGGTGTGTGAGTTTGAGCCCCGTTTCGGGCTCTGTGCTAACAGCATGGCACCTTCTTGAGATCCTCTCTCCCTCTCTCTCTGCCCCTCCCCTGCTCGCACTCTATTTCTCTCTCTCTCTCTCAAAATAAATAAAATAAACATTTTAAAAAATTGTATTCTGCTCTGTCTGTAATACAAGGGAAAATAATTTCTGTTTGGTGGGCATTTCATTATGTGCGTGCTTGGTCATATGGAAGGCATAATGAAGTAACCAAATGCTTGTGCCTCTGTGTTGAATCAGTGACTGTGAATGTGGTTATTCTTTATGTAAAGTCTACATTATAGACCGACAGAGGAATGTTGACCTGGCACTCAGTGACCACAAGCAGGGATGTGATTTTCCACAATGGTGAATAGCTCTGGAGAAATACTAAAGAGCAGTCCACTTTTCCTTTAATTTACATGGTTCTTACATTCCTGGAAAATTTGATGTAAATTGAAACTAGGCAAGAAATACAAGCCTTGGTGTTTATGTGGAAGATGAGGTTAGATTCTAGGCTCAGATAATTAAAAACAGGTTTTTAACTTTCATGACATGTGGGGCATGGGACATTTCTTCTCTGTGAACTCTGCCGTGCTTTTCAAGGTGTCTAGCATTTGGGGTCCCCTCCCATTGAGTGGCAGTGGCACTGTGAGACACCTGTCCTCATCTCCCCACCCCGGGAAAATTCCAAACATCTGGCTGGGGGTCCTCCTCAGTAGTTGAGAACCACTGCCCGAAGGCAAGGTCGTCCTTGACCTTCACTGCAGCCCATTTGCAGGTAACACCTGCACTCATATCTTTATTGTGGACCTCTCTTCTGGTCTTCATATCGAAACATCCCGTTGTCTGCTTGGTATCTGTTTTATGGATCCCAAAGTCACCCCCGGACTTAGGTAATGGTTGCAGTGTCCATCTGTTTAAGCAAGTCAGGAAACTAGATGTCACGCTTGGAGGCTTCCTCCCCTGTACCCTCCATGGATATCCAACTCATCATAAAATTCTTTGTTGTTGTTGTTAAGTTTATTTATGTGTAGAAAGTGAGTGTGCACAAACAGGGGAGGGGCAGAGAGAGAGGGAGAGAGAGAATCTGAAGCAGGCTCTGTGCTGTCTGTGTCGAGCCAGATGCAGGGCTCGAACACATGAACCGTGAGATCGCGACCTGAGCTGAAATCAAGAGTCAGACGTTTAACCAACTGAGCCACCCCAGGCACCCCTCATCGTAAAATTCTTTTGATTGTATTTCCTAAATATTGGAAATATTTTCTGTTGTTTTGGGATCTCTCCACTCTCCCAGGCTCTAACTTACCATCTTTACTCTAAGCTGCCGCAACCTCGTACATGGACCATCACGGTGGCCTTTGGCTCACCCAGCCGCTCCCACTCAACTTCTTCTCTGCTTCCCCTGGCTACACTGATTTCCTGTGGTTGCTCGTAGTTACCGGGCACCCTCCTACTATAACACATGCTGCTTCCCTTCTGGAATGTTCCTCCTCCTTCTTCATTCTGTTTATTCCAGCCAGCCTTCAATCCCAGCCATGTCACTACCTCCAGGAAGCCTTCCCTGACCTCTCTGATAAGATCAAGTCCCTTATTATAGGCATTTCATAACACATGTTTGAGTTCTGGCATTACCTTCACTTCTTTTTTTTTAATTTTATTTTTCTTAAAAAAATTTTTTTTAATGTTTTCATTTTTTTTGACAGAGTGAATGACAGAGCGCATGCTGGGGAGGGGCATAGAGAGGGAGACACAGAATCTGAAGCAGGCTCCAGGCTCCAAGCTGTCAGCACAGAACCTGACGTGGGCCTCGAACTTACAAACTGTGAGATCGTGACCTGGGCCGAAGTCGGACGCTCAACTGACTGAGCCACCCAGGCGCCCCTGACATTACCTTTATTTACTTCTACGATTAATTGACTAATGCCTGCCTTTTCCACTGAACTGTAAGCTCCCTGAGAGCAGGGCCATTTTCTGATTTTGCCCACTACTGTATCACCAATACTTATTACCACAGTGCCCCCACATAGTAGGCCCTCAATAAACGCCCGACCATCCTGAAACTTGAGAGATTTTTGTGGCCAGAACGTGACCTGTTCTGTTTTGTAACAAGAGGGGGCAGCAGAGAGCTGCCAGAGGAGAGGTTAGAAAATCCAGTTGTCAGGTTGTTTAATCAAGAGTGGGGACAGGGAGGGAAACACGTCCAAGTGGAAACAGAGAAACAAAAGAACAGATTTTGCAGAAGAAAAAGGGAGCCAGAGTGAGGAACTTGGATTTAGGCGGAGGGGGCAGGAAAGGGATCTCTGATGTGACGCGGGCAGCAGTCTGTGGCTTGGCAGATTGCTTCTCCCGAGACCTGTCTAGGGCTGGAAAGAATCCCTCCCGAATACACCGGAAAGGGGTAATGATGCAGACCCGGAGTAAAGGAAGGGAAGAGCCAGTTTCTTGTTGGGGACACAGCTTGTGGCTCTGCAGGTGGTGGCAGTCCTATCCCTTGCATGGGCTGTGGGACCAGCAGGTGAGGCCGTGGGCACTGGGGGGAAGGGGAGGAAACTAACACTTCCCAAGTACCCTCTGTGCTACAGGCACAAAGTGGTCCTGTCAGGTGAGTATTTTCCTCGTTGGAGAGATGAGGGTGCTGTGGTTCGAAGAGTTACAACAACATGGTCCAAGTCATAATCGTGAGGCTAAACTAAGTTTTTAGTCCCAACTCCCTTGCCTCAGAAACCCATGTTCTTTCTCAGACACTCTGGTGCCTTATTAAAGATTTTGGTAATGGTTGGTTTTTACTTGCTGTTTCTGAACAGAAAAATACCCTTTCTGATTATGTGCCCTATTGGTTAGATTCAAAAGCTACAGTAGAGGGGCGCCTGGGTGGCTCCGTCGGTTAAGCATCCGACTTCCACTCAGGTCATGATCTCACGGTTTGTGAGTTCAAGCCCTGCGTCGGGCTGTGTGCTGACAGCTCAGAGCCTGGAGCCTGCTTCGGGTTCTGTGTCTCCCTCTATCTCTGCTCCTCCCCTGCTCGCACTCTGTTTCTCTCCCTTTCAAAAATAAACATTAAAAAAACAAAAACAAAAAACTTACACTAGAAACTGTTACCCCTGTTTATGGATTTGTTGGCTCTGGGGAAATGAAATGTACCATAAGTGTAAAATATTGCATCTTCAGTTGGCAACTTGTAATCTCTAATTTCTAACCAGAGACTCAAAGTTTGAAATGTCCAGGTTTCATACGGCATATTTGTAAGGATCAAAAATTACATCCTGATTGTGTATTGAAGGATACAAACTAATGGTGAGGTTTTCTTAGTCACAGTATTAAACAAGGGACTAATACTAATGTGGGAAATAGGCACCCTGCTCACACACCATGAGCCCAAATTAAAATGCCCTCAGAGCTAGTTAAAGAATTTCTCACCTAGGGGGCGTTTGGGTGGCTCAGTTGGTTAAGCATTCAACAATTCGGTTTCAGCTCCCGTCATGGTCTCATGGTTCATGAGATCGAGCCCTGCGTCAGGGGCTGCTATGTGCCAATAGCACAGAGCCTGCTTGGGATTCTCTTTCTCCTCTCTCTCAAAAATAAATAAACACACTTAAAAAATTTTTTTAGAAAGCAGTTTATGGTGAGAATGATTAACTGGCATCAAAAAATTTGTTTTCTCACCTTCAATATAACTGCCAGAAGAGGAAAATTCACGTGGAAACTTCTAAGAGCGCACTTCTCAGTGGAACACAGACCGCACTCTTGTAGATACTGGTGCTAGAATGACTTAAGCACCCCCATCCAAGCCTGTCTCTTTGTGATTAGCAAAGCAAGCGTGCCTCAGGGTGGGAGGGGGGCAGTGACTGTGGAAATGGTTGAAGTCAGGGGATCCCCAGGGTTCTCTCCCTGTTATCTAATAGCAGAGGAAAAAAATCTTGGAACTGAATGTTTGTCAACATTTTGGCAGAGAGGAATGTGTGATTTTTATCAAATAGTAACTAATGCTGAGGAAGAACATGCATTCTTCTCATTGCAAAGAAAGGAGTGTGGTGAAAAGTGGGTGTTTTGGGTTTTTTTTGGTTTTGTTTTTGTTTCCTTTCAGGTGGGGATGGAAGACATCAAGGTGGACCTTTCGTCTTAGATTCTGTCATCTGTGTTGCCATGTCCGTATTTGTTAGTTTGGTTCGAATAGTTATTAGTAACAACGATCACTTTCCTGTGTGCTGCTTTCTCACCTCAGATTGCCCACAAATAGCAAGATGAGTTCTGAAACCAGTCACTAGCCAGACTCTATGTTTTTCGAGTGTCTGTGTGTCCACCTTCTGTCCAGCATGATGTTAGATTCTGTAGGCATTTACCCTCTCTCAGGGAATCATGGAGAGGGCACACAAGTGGGTTCTTATTCCCAACTGAATAAACCGTTGTTTACAACTCAGAACACACACCCCTCCTCCCCCCCTTAATCATGACCTTCCATCAAAACCTTTGAATCTATAATGAAGCCATACTATCAGGGGCGCCTGGGTGGCTCAGTCAGTTGGGCGTCCCACTTCAGTTCAGGTCATGATCTCGCGGTGAGTTCGAGCCCCGCATTGGGCTCTGTGCTGACGGCTCAGAGCCTGGAGCCTGCTTCAGATTCTGTATCTCCCTCTCTCTGCCCCTTGCCCGCTCATGCTCTATCTCTCTCAAAAACAAATAAACATTAAAAAAATTATTAAAAATGAAGCTATACTATCCAATTAATAATCCAAGTGTGAATTCTTGGACCTCGAACTGGGAGGCTGACCACCTGGAGAGGCTAGAGGATTCGGGATGAAGAGAGAATGTGACATTTGCAGACTTCAGTGAATTTCTAGTTTACAAAATTTAAGATGGTTTCCCGTGAGGTGACACTAGAGGGCAGTATGTACAGTAAAATCTCATAATGGAACAGCCTACTACTGGGCTCTTATCATTTCCAGCTTTTTTTTTTAATGTTCAAATATCACTCCTTAATCCTGTCCATTTCATTACATCAACAAAGGGAAAAGACAATGAAATTCTATGCCATCATAACAGAAGAATCTTAAGAGAATGAAGAATTTTGTGAATATAGTTTTAATCAAAGTAATAGTTAAACTTAGCTTAAAAAATCAAGTAGTATTAAAAGGGATTTTTTGTTTGTTTGTTTTCTTTTGTTTTGTTTTACTTTGGATTAAAAAAAAAAAAAACACTCCTCTTCCCCTGTCTTCTGTACCTTTATTTCCTGTAGCTTCTGGAATTTATGTTCATGCTTCTAAATAATATTTGCTTACTTGTATTTGTGGAGAAAAACCGTTGTGAGATTTATTTTGTTTTGTTTTATTTTATTTTTTTATTTTTGAAAAAGTTTTATTTATTTGAGGAGAGAGAGAGAACATGAACAGTGAGGGGAGGAGCTGAGAGAGAGGGAGAGAGAGGATCTCAGGCAGGCTCTGTGCTATCAGCACAGAGCCTGATGTGGGGCTTGATCCCCTTGACTTCAGCCGAAATTAAGAGTTGGATGCTTAACCAACTGAGCCTCTGTTTTATTTTTTTTTATTTTAGAGAGAGCATGAGCAAGGGAGGGGCAGAGAGAGAGAGAGAGAGAGAAAATCCTAGGCAGGCTCCACACTCAGCACTGGCCTGACTTGAAGCTTGATCCCAGGACCCTGGGATCATGACCTGAGCCGAAATCAGGAGTCGGATGCTCAACTGACTGAGCCTCCCAGGCGCCCTGAGGTTTATTTTTAATGAATTTCCTCAGACTCTCATATTTACTCTCCACCACCCACCCCCCAATTTATCTAACATAGTAAAATTTTATTTCACCAGAAGTCATTGTTTATTATGTGATTGTTATAATTTCAGGTTTTTATCATTCCTCCAGCTTCCACAACCATCAGTCTTGTCTCATTTGTGTTTTATTATCTCTGCATTCCTCCTCCCTCACCTAATTATTTGAAATGATTCTTAAACATCCAGTCATCTCCCCAGCATTGTTTACATTATCATGACTATGAAATATTGCTTAACATAGGGCCAGTGATTGCACTTCCTTTTCTGATACTTTATTTACCCAAGCTAATAACCATCTTAAAAAATTGCCTAGTATTTATATATATATATATATATTTTTTTTTTTTAAGTTTATTTTTATTTATTTTGAGAGAGAGATGGAGAGCAAGTAGGAGAGGGAGAGAGAGAGAGAGGGAGATAGAATCCCAAACAAGGCTTCACCCTGTCAGCACAGAGCCTGATGTGGGACTTGAACTCATGAACTGTGGGATCATGACTTGAGCTGGAATCAAGAGTCAGATGCTTAACCAACTGAGCTACCCAGGTGCCCCCAAAATTGCCTAGTTTTTATTAATTATTTGCCATTAATTTTATCTTAGCAGTATTCCATCAGCTGTATCCAATCCTGTATATGGATGTGGAATTTTTACACGTATGTGCATAAGATACATTTTAGGTACATAAAGTTGAAATAAGTGGTCCAACATGTCAGGTAATCTGCCGGTTTTATTTCTCCCCCAGGGAACCCTTGTTCTGCTGTCCCCTCCTGCTTTAAACTGGACTTGTTGGGGGGTGCCTGGGTGGCTCAGTCGGTTGAGCATCCGGCTTCGGCCCAGGTCATGATCTCGGGGTTCGTGAGTTTGAGCCCCACCTCAGGCTCTGTACCGACAGCTCAGAGCCTGGAGCCTGCTTCAGATTCTGTGTCTCCCTCTCTCTCTGCCCCTCCCCCACTCATGCTGTGTCTCAAAAATAAATAAACATTAAAAAAAAAATTTAAACTGGACTTGTAGGTTGCTAGTCTTGCTGAATGTTCTCATCCTACGGCTTCAAATATCCTCAGGAATTTTTTTTTTTCCCGTTTTCTGATGGACTCCCTGTTTCATAGGTCTGTTTTTAGCGTTCTTGATGTACTCCCTTGAGTGGCTGCAGACCATTTTCTGTTACCTAAGGAGAGTGCAAGGGTGCTTTGGAGTTTGAAGCCCAACATTTTCTTCCCTCAGAATCTTGAAGGGTTTGCTCCATTGTCTTCTAGAAGTCTAATGTCATTCTTTTTTTTTTTTTCTAATATTTATTTATTTTTGGGCGGGGGAGGGGCAGAGACAGAGGGAGACAGAGGATCTGAGGTGGGTTCCACGCTGACAGCAGGGAGCCCAATGTGGGGCTCGAACTCACGAACCGTGAGATCATGACCTGAGCCGAAGTCGGACACTTAACCGACTGAGCCACCCAGACGCCCCAAATCTGATGTCATACTGATTCCTTCTCCTTTGTAAGTGAATTCTGTGACCAGTCACACAGGCCAGTTTGACTTAGGGACATTGGATCGCTGATTTGGGCTAGTGACCACAGAGCTTTATGTCTTTGAGGGAAAGCCTCCGTCAATACTAACTGAAGAACAGTGGAGTCTGGAGTTGGCTTCATTTTTCTATCAGGTTATTACTCTTTGTGTCTGGTAGCATTGTGCTTCCCATTCCTTGGCAAATAACCTGTTTTCTGTAAATTTTGATGACGTGACTTGGTTTGGGACTTTCTGTCTCATGGCGGCTCATGTCATTCAGTTCTGAAGACGCATCTCATACCGTTAGTCAAGTCGTCTTCCCTGATCTCTATTTGTGAAACCACTATTCAGTGGATATTGGGTCTCCTAGATTTTGTACGTTTTAATTTTTTTTCTCTTTTCGATCGCTTTGTCATTCTGTTCTGCTTTCAGGAGATTTCGGTTTTATTTTCCAACGGTCCCATAGCACTTAAAACTTTTGTTATGTTGCTTTTAGTTGAATATTTTTCTTGTACTGTTTTTGTTTTATGGAGGCACTAACGTAACATAACTAACTACTGTTAGTGCAGTAAGCGTGGGCCATGTCTCCGGAGCTGCTCAGTTTCTGAAGGGAAGTGTTTGAGTAACATAACCTGTCTGTCTATGTTCTGGGAGCTGGTGGAGAGAGGTCCTGGGGTTTCCGCTCCTCACCCCACGTTTTCCTCCAGTCTTCCTATTTCTAGCTCCCGATGCCATTCTGCTCTGTACTGTGCCCGGTGTGACCAAGTATGAATACTCTCATTTCAGAAATCTAGAGAGAATGAGTCTTGCGGTGACCTGACTGGGGATGTGTTGGTCACAGGCCAACAGGTGTCACATGTCCCAGCTCATATGTGAGAGAGAGGGAGCCTGGGCTCCTGCTGCCCTATCGTTAGATTTTTCAGTAATTCCAGTCTTCTCATCCCTCACCTCACCTTCCACAGTCCCCGTCCCTTCCTCCTACCCTTCCCTGGCCTGCCCCGGTACGTTCCTCCAGGACCCACCTGCTCCACGCTGAAATCCCTCCCCGGACTCAGCCTCTTCTCCAGTTCTTTGTCCTTGTAGGTTTGTGTCTTTGGTCTGTCCGTGTCTGGTCATTTTAGTGGGATTTGAGGATGGGGAAGAGGTGGCCTTGTGTTTGGCCAGGAGGTCAGTGCTTATCATGATGAGCCAGGTCCTCAGCTCTTCTTTGCTAACCCCGGGCGTTTAGGCGTTGCTAAAAAAAAGATCATTCATGACACTTTTGCCAAAGGTGGTAAGGAGGACTTGATTCAAGGGAGGACGCACTTTATTCAGGGTGTGGGGACCGCGGCATTGGGGTCTGGCCGTGAGAGAGACTGGCCTCAGCCCCAGATACAGCATGGGCAGGTGGGAATTTGCAGCTGGGCAGCACGTGGGGGTGTCAGTGGTTGGAAAATTGCCAGGAGGAAACAGCAGGGTGAGGGAGGTTCTGGCTCAGCTGACCTAACAGGATTTTTGCTGAGGGCTGGCCGGGGGTGGGGAGGGGAAAGGATCAGACCCCCTGGGGGGTGGTGGAGGATGAGACATACGGTCAGACCTCAAGGGTGATAGATAGGGGCGACCCTGGCTGAACTGACATGAGATTCTTGCTGACCCTGAGCAACTCAGGGACACACCCAGAAGCTCCGAGGTCAGGACCTAGTTTAAAAAGAGCTCAGCCGAGGATGGTTAGCGTCTGGTCAAGGAGGTACTGGGTCAGTGTCCAAGTCAACTTGGGGGGAATTGTTTTTTAAGTAAACAGAGAAAGAAATAAGGTAAGGTATTATTTGGGAATAAAGAAGGGAGAATACAGCGAAAATAAGGAAGATTTGTTTTATTCGATTTGGGTTAATAACTATAGAGCTTATGCCCCTTGAAGGAAAGATACTTACTAAATATGTCAAGTTATTCTATTTAGCTCATTCTAGAGGGTGTGATCTAGTTATATACGTTGATGGCATGTATTAGATTGATTACATTAAATATACGTATAAGGAGCTGCTTTATTTATTTTTAAATGTTTATTTATTTATTTATTTAGAGAGTGCACATGCATGCATGGGAGCAGGGGAGGGGCAGAGAGAGAGGGAGAGAGAGAATCCCAAGCAGGCTCCATGTTGTCTGCTCAGAGTCCAGCTGGTGGGCTTGAATCCACAAACCGTGTGATCATGACCTGGGCCCAAATCAGGAGTCTGGTGCTTAACTGACTGAGCCACCCAAGTGCCCCAAGACCCCGCTTTATCTGAGGCACTGTTCTGGCAGACTGTGCTTACATCTTTATACAGCATCACCGTGGCCTCCTTCACTGCCATTCTCCCTGCCTTATTTGATGCGAGTAGTACATTTGTTTGAGTGGGCAGAGAAGGCTAGACGTGGTGGTGAAGAGAGACGTCTGATACTTTTCCAAGGCGTGAGTGCCAGCACTTAAAAAAAAATAAATATAAATGAATGAACACATGAATAAATAGAATAAGCAAAGCTACCAGGGGTTTGTGTACCCAGGAAGTGAAACGTCTCTCGTTTTGTGCTTCTGCTTTCCCTTGTGCGTGGACCGTTCACTCCGGTGCCTTTGTGCCCAGGGTTTCCTAGGACGGCAGAGCAGAGGCACGATGCGTGATATGGGCGAATACAGAGCACTTCCTAGTGGTTAGCCTGACAGGCCTCGGGAGCAAAAATCGTGGCCCAGGTGTGAACGGCTCAGCAAATTCTGCCGCTGCGGCCAGGCTGATGCCTGTGAATCAGGCACGGGATTTTCAGTCTTGGCCTTGCGTGGCTCTGTAGTTACAGTGAGTTGACTGAATCAAAGTGCAGCTCTACTTGTCTAATCATTGCTGAGGGTCAGTTTTTGAGGCCTTTTCAAATTTTTCATACCGGCTTACCGTTTATTCCCAGCGCTTCACTTGCTGTTTGCTTTGGCCCTGCACTGGATGCCTCTGAAGACATTTTGAGACCTTATTCAAAACAGTAATGTGGTAACCTTGATTTCAGAGGTTGTAAGCTTCACTATTATTGAGGATCGTATTGTCCCACTTCTTTAGACTAAAGATCTTGAGGGGCGCCTGGGTGGCTCGGTCGGTTAAGCGTCCGACTTCGGCTCAGGTCACGATCTCACGGTTCGTGAGTTCGAGCCCCGCGTCGGGCTCTGTGCTGACGGCTCGGAGCCTGGAGCCTGTTTTCGGATTCTGTGTCTCCCTCTCTCTCTCTGACCCTCCCCGGTTCATGCTCTGTCTCTCTCTGTCTCAAAAGTAAATAAACGTTAAAAAAAAAAAAAACTTAAAGATCTTGAAAATGTACATTAAGTAAAGATGGCTTTAAAGCTGATGCATCGTGATGTAGCCAACACGCAAATGTTCGCTCCACGGAAGCGGTTTGTGTGGCTGGTGTGGCCTACACAAGACAGACGTGGCTTTTGTTGTCCATCCAGTGAGCGAGGACTCAGGAATCATCAAATACCCGTTCTGAGCTCAGACGTTGAAAGCCCTGGCAAGTACAATGAAGCGTGTCTGAGATTCCGAGCTCTCTGGTTGCTGCCCAGGGAAGTTCACACGTGCTTGATACAGAGCCGGTCCCAAAATGTTGTTCCAGATCACTCTCTCTTTGCGTGGCGGATTGTTTTCAATCCAAAATGAGATTCCTTTTCGTATTGACTAATGGTACTCCGCAGTCTTTCGTTGTGAGAGAGAGCCATTCAGGAAAGTTGAAACGAGCGCGGTCGTCCGCATGTCTACTAGGGAACAGATGAATAGAAAATAAAAATATTCCTCCGTGGTTCGTTTTGGCCCGATTCCAGCTGTGCTGTAGATGAAAACTGCTTCGGCATTTCCCTCTCTCTCTCCTTCATCCCGATTCTGTGTTATTCTATCTTAATTTTCTTACATACCTTGGATCAGTGAATGTGCTATTTTTCTCATGACGTCATCCACGTCTCTAATCCTCTGATTCCTTTCATGCGAGCTCCAGGATATCTCTGTGGTACCATTATTTTTCCTGAGCGCTAGCTCCAAGTTACCGTGGGAGGATTTATTTTCAAGCCTTGGCATCTGAATGGCCTGGCCCATAACACCCAGCGGCTAGCCCCCGCTCATTATGAGACAGGGGGCTTGGCGGTAGGCTAGGAAGCCAGAGTGAAATGGCCGTGAGGGGTGGTCATCAGTAACAGGCGGCTGCCCGCAGGATCTGGTTCGGGCTGCTTTGGGCAGACGGTGCTGCGACGGGGCCCCTGCATGCCAGCTCAGCTTTCGAGTTGCGGGAGAAAGGGTTGGCTGTGATGTTTCACGGGGCTATGTTCTCAGCTACGTACTGGACGTCATTACATACCCTCAGATGGGAGAGTCAACCCAATAACTTTCCAGTTCCCAGTTGGGGAATAATTCTGGGAAGACGTTTGGCTCTAGTGCAACAGCTGCTTTACTGGGCTAACAGGAACCGGCAGACATTTGGCAAATGGAAACGCACAGGCCCACATACACCCAAGGCTCACGAGTCTTAGCCCTTGCCAAACATGCACCCAGTGGGAGACTCTGGATTTTCACTTGAGAGGCTTCCAGTGTTAAGTTCATGGTCACTTCCCTACAAGGCCTTTTGAAGATTGGGCCGCTCTCCTCTCTGACAGTCACCACTAGTGGGCAGCACCTCCCCTCCTGTGGGTGCCACCTGCCTGGCTCAGGCCTGCTTAGCTACCAAGCCGATGCCTTCACTTCCAGCCTCAGATGCCAACTGTTTGCAGGGCATACCAATCCTCTGGGCAGTACTGGTGTCACAGAAGAGGCGGGGAACTGCAAAGTGATCGTTTCCTTGGATCAGGACAAGATGACACTGCAAAAATAAAATATTCGAGGGCTATTTCCCTCTAGAAGGATCACTGAATGATGCATTGAAGGACATCTGTCTGGGACCTCTGATCCCCCTCCCGGGTACTTTGGTCCTGGAAGCCTGTGCCTCTGTTTCCTAGTAGCTAGCCAGCTCTCAGACATTTCCTTGAAGTAAGTAAATAAGACACCAAGGTCAGAACGGAGACTACCTCCTGAACCAAAGGCACGTCACACGTTTTTATTAGATTAGGTTCCCACTGCTGGGGTTATCTCTGTACTAGAAGCTGTTTGTGTTGGGTCGGTCTGCTGCATTATTTAGAGGCGCTGAAATCTGCACCACCTTCCTCCCCCACCTACTGTGCCTCTGTTCTTCTAGTCACTTGATGAGTTTATAGTTGTAACAACAAAACCTCGTAAAATGGGAGAACGTTAGCTATGCTTTTCTTTCAATATTTCCAGAGAAGGAATCCGTGCAATTTCCTGTGATGGATGACTGCACAAATTCCCTGTGAATTTTGCATGTATTTTACATCAGGGAGCGAGGTCCTGTGCTGTCCCCTTGGAATCCTCCAAGTGCAGAGCTGAAAGTCACCACAGCCCTTTGATCTGCCCCACGCCTCAGAAACCCTTCTGACCACATCCCTAAAAACACGTTTCAGTCTGTCCTGAATCTTTTGGGTGAGGGAAGATCCCACTCTTATTTTTAAAATCAGCTCTTGAAAGGTGAGGTTTACATATAGTAAGTGCACACATTTTAAGTCAGCAGTTGGTGAGTTTTGACGAATGTCAGAATCAAGATATAGAGCATTTACTCACTCCAGAAGGTTCCCTCCTGCCCCTGTCAGCCTGCCCTTACTCCCCACCTCCCCACTCCCACCCCCACCCCCCCAGGAAACCACTGATGGGATTTTTATAGGTAGGTTAGTTTTGCTGGCTCAGAGACTTTATATGTTGAATTGTACACCAAGCACTCTCTCTTTTGTCTGGCTTCTGTCACACGGCATATTTTTGAGATTCCTCTATTTCCCAGTCAGGAAGGGACGAAACTGAATTTTAACCCCCGTTGTACTTGACAAGGAATAAGACTTGGTTGAGCCTAATTCATGCCTTTTCTTCCCAGGTGGAGGCTACTGAGGGCCTGGGCTTTGTTTTCTTTGTTAGGAGTTTGGCCCCGGGGGTGACTGTCCTGCATTTGCCCTGGATTCAGGGAGTTCCTCAAATAACAGGAATTTCAGTGGTAAAACTGGACAGGTCCCAGGCAAATTGGGACAAGTTGGTCACCCCAGCTCCCTCTGGTAGGTACTCTAAAGCACCAGAGATACGAGCTTCTAAATAATAAAGGAAGGGCAAGAAAAATGGACATTTCATTTTTGTTCACCTTGAGGCTGTCGGCGACATGGGACCCACCTTGGGGAGAGTCCCTCTGGAAGCTGTCCAGCTGCGGGGGTGGCTGAGGCTTGTGTTGATGACAACTCCTGTTGTTGTTGTTTTTTTAATACTTCGGACTCCTATTTTATTAAGGGCATATTATGTTTTATTACTATTCTGCTTTCCAGTATACTATTTTAAGAGCTCTGACATTTAAAAGTTTAAATGTAACCAAGATTACCAAGTATGTATCTGAAAGCACTAAGATTAACTAGTAATTATTATTGTTTCAAGGTGCCTGGTGTGATGGACTCCAGCTTGATGATTTTGATGTGCTTAATTTTAAAAATCCAACCAAGTTTCCAGCTGAATTGCAAGGCATTGCTCTAACATGGCTTCTCTGAGGACGTGAGCTAATGTCTCATTTACATATGAAATAATTCATTAGCTGGATGTGAGCAAATGTCTTCACCTGTTGATATTCAGGTAAACTGCAATCTGCCAGCTTTCTTTTTTGGGGGTGGATGAAATGCCTGGCATTTAACTGTGCCATAGAGTTTTCCACATGAATTCTGAAATACGATACTCTTATAAGCATGCAGGATTCCAAGGGCAGTATTGCCCTTTTTTTAAAAAAACATTATTTATTTTTGAAAGTTGGGGGGTGGGGAGAGGGGCAGAGAGAGAGGGGTACAGAGGATCAAAGCAGGCTCTGCGCTGACAGCAGAGTGCCCGATGTGGGACTCAAACTCACGTACCATGAGATCATGACCTGAGCTAAAATTGGATGCTGAACCTACTGAGCCATTCAGGCACCCCTAAGGGCAGTATTTTCTAAGTAGCACTGGAGATGTCATGGCAATTTTGGAGTATGTTTGTGAGCCTTTACGTATTATACAAGGATTGTAAGATTTTTTTTATGCTTCTTTTCAGAGAGGTGTGTTGTTTTTTTCCTTTAATTTTTTGATGTTTACAAATTACACAAGGAATGCATAAATATATTCACAAAGGCAAATTTTAAACAATAAAGAAGCAAAAAATGAAATCTCACCTTTACTTTCTCAATCCCTGTCCCAGTCACATTAATGGCCTTCCTTCCAGAATTTTTATGTATAATTGAAATCAGCCTGTAGTTTTGAATGTTTTTTTTTTTTCTCTGAAACTGAAGCATACCATAGATATATATTGGGTTTGGTTTTTCCATTTAAACATATGTTTTAAATTTTGGGGGGGTTAGAATATATCAAGTTTACTTCATTATTTTTAAAGCTACATTGATTCAGTAGTATGAAGGCACCTAAATGTATTTAATCATTCCCCTGTCCATGGCTATTTAAATTATTGCTGTTTTTTTGTCATGTTATTATAAACTTACTTGTATGCCTCTGTTCATATGTGCTATTATTTCTCTAAATATCTGAGAATGGAGTTGCTGTGTCAATGGATAAATTAAAATTTTGCTACATGCTGCCAGATTGGCCTCAAAAAAGCTGTACCATTACTTCTCAAAGGTTGAATTCTTTTTACATGTGAAAAATTTGAAACAAAGTAGAAATGGATAGTTAAATTTTGCAAGCTCAAACAGCAAATTGGGAATTTGCTCTGCTTTTAATAAAATCTGATTTATTGCTTACTTACACATTTGACTTGTATAAAAGTTCTCAGAAAAACTTGCCACTTGGGTATTGATTTATTGACCAGTTATAATCTTGTGGACTTTACATGAGCTCAGGATTAGAATGAATTTTAACGTTTTTCCATGACTGACTGATAAGATGTTTCCATCACAAACTCTAAGGAAGATGTGACCGGCGTGGGATGGTCAAGACATGACCTCCACCCAAAGCGTCTTCCACACCGAAGCTTAGGGTAAGAGTCTAGTTCTTTAGCATTTCCTTAATATCTCCGTTTCCATTTTTATTTTTTTTTTAATTTTTGTTTTAACGTTTTATTTCTTTTTGAGACAGAGAGAGACAGAGCATGAACGGGGGAGGGGCAGAGAGAGAGGGAGACCCAGAATCGGAGGCAGGCTCCAGGCGCTGAGCCATCAGCCCAGAGCCCGATGCGGGGCTCGAACTCACGGACTGCGAGATCGTGACCTGAGCTGAAGTCGGACGCTTAACCGACTGAGCCACCCAGGCGCCCCTCCGTTTCCATTTTTATAACTCACTAATCCCTTCTCAAATCATTGACTCTGTCAAGAATTTTTTTTTTTTTTTTGGCAAGAATTAGTAACGTGATGGCAAAATGTTGCTAAGACTTCACATTATTTTTTTATGAGGTGACAGTATCCCTGGTCCACCATGATGTATTATCATAAGTCTCTAAAATAAAACTGCTGCACTTATCAGAGTACATGAGGCAGGTGAGTGTTGCTAAGATGATGTAGGGGTTTTCTCATCACTTCATTTTACCCACTTCTCCCCCACTCAATATGTCCTTTTATGTTTATAGAAACCCATTGACCTCATTGGGTGCAGATCAAGTCATGAAATCAAACAGCTAGGAATGTGAACGGCAATTCCTATTTTGTGATAGGACTGATAAAATTTGCAGACGACCCTTGTGCGAAATGAAGGGCTTTTGATGCTTTGATGTAATTGTAATGCTTTTTTAGAATTCTCAGTGGTTCCAAAGCTGAGCTCTATCCCTTTGACCATACTTGCTGTTAGCACCCAGTTTCTACATTTACTTCCTGCTCTTTCTCTACCTCTTATTGCCAAAGTAAGCCAAGGCCTGACTTCTGCAAAATAAGATCGGAAAATGCATTTATTTATTGTCCAGATATCTTTGAGTACGTAGTGCGTCACAGGCATTGTGTTAGGTTCTCCAGGCAAAGATTAACAAGACATGGGTCCCTGCCTGTTGAGAGGCTAGATGGGTGCACGTGTAATCCCAGTTGAGGACACTGAGTGCTGTGGTTCAGGTCCATACCCAAAGCCACAAGATACCTGAATAGGGAACAACCAACACGAGGAGGTAGGCAACTTGGGAAGCCCTTCCTGCAACAGAGTTCACCTCCTCGAAGTCCACTGCTTCTCCATACACCAGCAGACAGACTTCCCAAATGTCGGGTCACAGACTAATGTCAATGCCATTCAAATGCATTAGGCTGTAAATATCAAAAAACCTGGCCAAAAGTGGTTTAGCAGTCAAGGCATTAATTTGCTAAATCAGCTGGAAATCTGGGGTAGGTAGGCCTGTTTTGTTCAGCGTGTCACAGATGACATGCTTCCACGCCGTCATTTTCCCACATGGTCATCGGACGGCTGTGGGAGCTTAAAGCTCTGTGACCTCACCTACCTGAGCACGTCCAGCAACCCCAGACTTTGATGATAGCCCTCTCCGAGCCGCTCCGCGTCTTGTACTTTGTTCCCCTGGGCCTGCTCGCTGGCCGGCTGGCTGCTCACACGCACTGCCGCCTTGGAGGGCAGCGGTAACTGAGCCCTGAAGCGAGGCGCCATGTCTATGGGGCTTCCCTTGTCAGGACCAGAGTTTCTGAGGGAGTTTTCATTTCCAATTTTGAGGCCCGTTCTGTTCTCTGAGCCATTGTTTCTACAGGATAGGGTGTTTGGGGACCAATTTCATCTCTCTTTGAGTACGAACAATCAAGTATAAAGTAATATCAACGTAGGAGCTCCTGGGAGGGTCCGTTGGTTGTGTCTGACTCTTGATCTCAGCTCAGGTCTTGACCTCAGGGTTGTGAGTTCAAACCCCACATTGGGCTCTGTGCAGGGTGTGAAGCCTACTTAACAATGACAACAGCAACAACCTAATATCACTATAAATTCTTTTATTTTTCCCACTATATCAGTAGTGATTATACTCAAGTGTTGTAATAAGTATGTTCTTATTTGAATTGTTCGTGCACTAAGACTCATACACATTAATAACCTCAAAGACCCCTAATGTTAAACATTGCTTTTCTTTGGGAATATGGGTGATGTTTCTTCATCTGTATGTATGTATGTATGTATGTATGTATTTATTTCGATCTCCCCTCCATCTGTTTATTTATTTTTGCACAGTAGAACTTCTTGTATTGAGCATATGTTTTCTAGAAATTTGATAAAAAATTCAACTAAAATTAAAATGATAGGAAAATGTTTATGTCCTTTGTGCATTTACAGTCTTACTCTTGTTGACCGCCATAGGAGAGGTGGATCTTACCTGTTCAAAGTATTAAGCGTGTGCCTATAAACTATAATTTATACATCGTATTACTGAGGGTTCCTCACGTAGACCTAAAATTCTTGACCGAGTTTGTGGCTGTTTTGTTATTTCCGCAATGACACACGTGCGTTAGGAAATCAAGCTGGGTGCCCCGTATGCATGATGAACTTTGGAAGGCAGAGCTTTCTTCGCTGTTTCTCTTTGGGGAGAGAGAGAGAGAGAGAGAGAGAGAGACTCTAAGATGATTAAATGGACTGGGGCACTGGAGACTTTGAGAATAAGGAGAGTTTATTTCTCTAGGTCATAGCTTCCCACTAAGGTCAAATGTGGCCCAAGGGCTAAGTGGAATAAAATGATTTGGCAGTCCCATATCTACCAGGTGGTTTGGTCAAAGTACTCAGTTGTCCGGATCGTTGGTTTCAGAGGATGTAATTAGCTTGGAGATTGATTGCTGTCTTGAGGATTGACTTCTGTAAAATGTCCCTCCAGCAGAGAGTCTAAGCACAGACTCCTGGGCAGTGCGCACTGAAGTTTTAGTTGCTAGTGAAGACGTCAGTGGTACCAAGTACTGTAGGAAGCGGTGCGGCCGACTTGGGAAGATAGCTGTTTCACGACCCACTTTACAGAGTTTAGTTTTTGTCCCACGACGTGGAACAGTCGGGAGAACACTGAAGTGACACATACATACACTAAATGGAATAGTCCTATGTGATCGTCAAAAAGAATCGGGCGCTAAATGGAACAACTCTGCCTTCACTGACATGGAAATAACCACATGGTAGTTTCGTGGAAACTGCAGGTGCATGCGCTGTGTCTCATGTGTTTTCATTTCTGTGCAAAAATTTACTTCATTGTAGTTTTGTTGAATGTTTATTTATTTTTGAGAAAGAGCACAAGCGGAGGAAGGGCAGAGAGAGACACACACACAGAATCGGAAGCAGGCTCCAGGCTCCCAGTTGTCAGCCCAGAACCCGTGGGGATCGAACTCATGAGCCGTGAGATCACGACCTGAGCTGAAGTTGGACGCTCAACTGACTGAGCCACCAAGGCGCCCCAAAATTTACTTAATTCTAAAAAGCATTTTTCCCATTCAAATTTTAGCATCCCCGATGTCACCGTGTATTTTATAGTTGCTAGCCTCCCTCCAGTTACCGTCGGCAACAACAGGGAGGTTGTTGTGGTGGTCCTCATGGCCACGAATGGGCCCGTCCTTCCAGTCTGCACGAAGGGAACTGCAGCCCTTTGATGTTTCAGCAAACCATTCAAGGACCATTTGAGGAAAGAATATGGGTCAAGTTAATGCCTGAAAACGTTCTCTGACACCTGGTAATGCCAAGCAAGCATGGACACCAAAACTTGGGGATTGTGTCAGTGGTTTGGAAGGAAACCCCAGAGAGGATGGTGCTGTGTGCTTTTAAGCAATGCTGTATCGCTAACAGCCTTAATGGCACAGAGCAAAACATGGTAGAAAACATAGGACATCACATATTCAAAAATGATTCAGAGTTGGACTCTGAATCTGAAGACATTTTAGATGCTTTAACCAATTCAACTTTTATTTTTCTAAGTATTCACAAGAATGATAAATCACAAAAATCTGTAAGCAAATCTAAAAGAGCTCTTCTACTAAGTATAAATAAAAATTCTAAGAAAGCATTAGATCATAGTTTAATTGCAAATGCTTTTCTCAGTGACACAAAAAATTAATGGTCCGTCTTATAATTTATTTTTCCTAGATTCAGTTAAATGTGCTATTTTATCTTCCTCCCTCCTTTCCTTCCTTCCTTCTTTCCTTCCATCTATGTATTTTTTTAAAAATACAGAACATGAAAAGAAGCTGTTAATAGAGGAGAGGGACCTGGGTTTCTGGTACATGGGAGAGGGAGACACTTCTCCTATATAATATTTTATTTTAGTCCTTATCAAAGCTATACATACTCCAAGTTTAAATAGCAAGTTTGTGTTAGCTTCTCAGGTTACTTAATGGTTTTTCAGTATTAGGCCTTATCTACTGGCTGTATCTTGGAAGCTACTGGCTGTATCTTGGGTTGATTCTTATATCCTCTCCTACTCAAAAACTCACCCTTCTTGTATCCACACCTTCCACTTATATTATCGTATTTGATAGATTAATATTCACTCTACATTTTTATGGCTATGCAAATGATACTCATAGATGAACCAGCTGGTTCACTGTTTACTTATTTGCCCTGAGTTGATAATGGAGTCTTATTTATTTTTTTAAATTGCTTTGTTTTTTTTTTTTTTTTTCCTGTACTTATAAGCAGTTAAGCCCCAAACTCTTTGACCAGTCAGAAATAATCATTCCATTCTTTCTCCTGCCAGGGCTGTTTGCATTTCTGTTCTAGTTTGAACTTCAGCTAATGGCTTAACATTTACATTCATAATCATAAGATCCCTGGAGCTTATTTTGTTCATCTGTGAAGCCCCAGAGTTCCCAGTTTAATGCTTTCCAAATAGTAGAACTCAGTAAAACCTTGCTTTTTAAGGGTGCTGCTCTGAGTCAGTGGCGCTGCCTCCTGTCTCCAGGTGTGTTGGCTGCAATAGAATCAGAACGTGAGACGTAGAAACCCCCACACGCGGCTTTTTAATAATGAAGAATAAATTCTTTGCGTGCCTTGAGAGATATCACAGACCCTAATGCAGGGTCATGTAGCCTTGCCATGAAAGTGGCAAGCAGGGGTTTAGCAGAACATTCTAGAACTCTCTGAAGTGGCTTTGCCAATAAGCCCTGGGCGACATTTCAGCTCCTGTCTCCTGGGGGGCGGGGGGAGGGGGGTGGATAGTGCCTTAGGCCGCCCTGCAAACTGTCAGTCCTGCTCTGGTTTCTTCTTCATCTTCTCACTCGTTCTAATTGTTACCATGGAAGAAATGGAATCCCTTTCGAGATTAGGCTCAGACGCTGTCAGAGGTACCTTAATGTGCTTGTGAAGCTTATTGCAGATAGCGGTAGTGGGGAGGTAGCAATTGCAATAGTTATCTCAAACACTGGAAGTTGTTTGAGTTTCACGAAGCAAATGATTTAATCCCAGGCAGGAAACGACGACACACTCAGTGATGCCATTGTGAGTTTCGCTGCCGCTGAGGCGTTTAGCAATAGGGTGATTTATGAGCCACGGCTGTCTGCCGAGGTTGTGTTTCGCCCATCGTTTCACAAGCCTTAACATCTTGTAGCCACAGAGGTGTTCACTTCCGACGGGTAAAAGGTTCCATAGTAAAATTTTTCGCAGCAAGAAAGTCTTCATCTTTTTCTTACGTTAAATGTCAAGAAACACGGTTGAAGGGGAAAAACAAACACCCAAACACAGTGGAGAGGATTTGTAGTTTGTGATAAAACTTCTGTTCTCCGTAGCTACCTGGGTCATCAGCATTCTGTGTATTTGTGTTCGCAGCTCAGAGAGGCATTTACAACACAGTACCTGCACCAGGACTGGGCTTCCCAGGGTCAAGCAGTTTGATGGTTCCTTTCGTAAGGAGGAGCCTCATTTTCTGATCATTTTCTGATTTTATGTTTTCCCTCCTTAAATAGAAGGCTTGTGTTTTTTCTCCTTCCCCATTCTCACCAGATGGACTAAGAGGGACATAAACACAAAGGGGGACATAAAACCCTGGGATGGTGATAACAAGGGGATAAGAATTGTGAAGAAATAGTGTTTTTAGGAAAATCAAGGAGTAAGCGAGTAAGAAAAAATCTGCAACAGAAGTTGGAATAATAAATTGCAGTCAGATGGAGGTCTCAAGGTTTTTTTAAATTTTAATGCTTATTTGTTTGTGAAAGAGAGAGAGAGACAGAGCATGAGCAGGCGAGGGGCGGAGAGAGAGAGGGAGACACGGACTCTGAAGCAGGCTCCAGGCTCTGAGCTGTCAGCACAGGGCCCGACGCGGGGCTTGAACTCACCGACCATGAGATCGTGACCTGAGCCAAAGTCGGACGCCCTACCGACTGAGCCACCCAGGTGCCTTGGAAGTCTCAGGGTTTTGAAATGGACTTCTGTAGTAATCGTCCTCTGATAGGTGTTCTAGGTGTTTCAAACAATGGGATTTATTATGGGAATTGGTTAGTTACAAAGGCTTGGAAGGGTTGGTGGAACAAAAGAACGTAAGGGAAGTTACGCGGAACAAGTAATGGGAAACAGCTACCATCCGTGGGCTGGAGAAGCATGGCAGGGAGACTGGTTGACCCAGAATGCAGGACAGCTGGCCTCCAAGGTTCCGCTGTTGGAGGTGAGCAGGAACCTGTGCGCTGGCACTGAAAGGTCATTGCCACTGCCGCTGGGGCTGTCACCACAGTCTTCGTGGCTGGTGTCTCCACTGCAGCCGATAACGATCACAATCCCAGGTGCTGCTGCTCTCTCTGCTAGGGGAGAAGCCTGTAGAAGAGGCTCCTTCTTGCCCTTCCACTTCCTAGCCTCCCTACAGCGCTCCCATTGGCAGGACCTAAATGCAGGCCGGTCGGCAGGGGGTCCTGAGAAATGAAGTCTGCAGGGTCTCTCCCTTCAGTGCGGAGCACAACACACAAAGATAGGAATGGAGCTGAGAAGCCAGCAAGCCGATGACTAACACGACCTCCTGTTAGAAAAAAGAGCTCCGGGCCCTCTGTGCCCTCCGTGAACCCACTTGCAGCCGAGAGTGCTGTAATCTTGGGCAAAACCCATGGTAATACTAAGCCCAGTATTTGAATTCTCGAAGGAATGTGTGTTCTGTTGGGGGACATTGGTATGTCTGGAAGAAAGTAGTCTCCAGGAGAGAGAAGGTCTCTACTTTAGATTCTCTCCTTTCGTGATGGATTTATATAAAGCATTGACTCCTGGATCCATTTTGGTGGAAATTGTCTACAAAATAAAAGGGCAAAATCTTCCATGTGCGTGTTCTGTTCTCCATAGGAATTTGTAATCGGTATATTTCAAGTCACTCTGGGGAAAAAAAAAAAAAAAACGCACATAAAAAGCAACTTTATCTGGTCACATATAGCGTCTGCCTGGCATGAGAAAGCCGGAGGATTGAGCGGATCTCTCGGCCGCATGCTCGGGCTGGCAACCCTTCTGTACGGGCTGGAGCTGTGTGTTGGCGTTAAGATTTCAAATGCCCGTGACTCGGAGTTCTCTGTAGGTTTATGCTTGGCTCATTGGAGTCAGTGTGCCGTGTACCAAAGATTACGATTCACCCAATTCTGTGCACCTGAGATGTACTTTAAAAGGAAAAAAGCCGGGGTGCCTCGGTGGCTCAGTCAGTTAAGTGTCCACCTCTTGATTTCAGTTCAGGTCATGGTTTCACAGTTCATGAGATCGAGCCCCGAGTTGGGCTGTGCGCTGACGGCACAGAGCTTGCTTGGGATTCTCTCTCCCTCTCCCTGCCTCCCCTCCTCAAGTAAATAAACAAATAAATAAATAAATAAAAGGGAAAAGGCAAAGGAAGGGTTATACTCAAAGGTAGAGCACCTAGCTTACTCTAAGAGGTTCAAACCAACCTTGGTGGTGATGTAATGGAGACAAGACACGAAAAGGGACTGGGCTTTAGGGGAAGATAGTTAGTTTAGTCAGGGCATGGTCATTGGTGATTTTCTCTGGGCTATCCAAGTGGATATTTCTAGCATGCTATTAGATAATCTGGTTGGAGCTCAGGGGAGCAGTCTGGATAGAGTATAAACGTAGGATCTATCAGTAAGTAGGTTTAGTTGAAACCTGAGTAGGGTTGGGAAACGGACATGTTGGCATATTTTAGACTAAATCATTGAAGAGGATTCATTATGGGAGAATGTGCTAGAAGGAAATAGTCATCCCCCCGTTCCTCCTCCTGCCCAACCATATTGGATGTCATTGTCCAGAGGTTTAAAATCTGAATTTGTGTCCTTGGTTTAAGTAATCACACACAGTACATCAGGCCACTGTTATACCAGAGCATGAATTCTAACCTGGAAGCAACTGTGCTTGGGGACGATGATTGACAACTTAAATCTGGACAATGGAGCTTTTGGACTCGGCCCAGAGGGGTCAACTCTGGCTTTCTCCAGCTGTGCCCCTTCATACAGGACGAGGAGTCCATAGGCTAAGGTCACGTTCTCACCTGTGGCCATAGAGCCCGTGCCTCCCCCTTAGAGGTCACACTCCAAGTACCAGGATCCCAGAATTCCCTGCCCCAATGGCCAAAGTGGAGCTCACTTCCAGAGCCCTCAGTGGCCACTCTCTGTTGCAGGTATGCACCCCTGGGCTTCAAGATTGGTGAAGGGGTGACTACAAAGGTGTGGAATGTAAAAGAAAAGTTTTACACTGGATACTTGTTAAGCTAGATTTTATCCGAACTGCTCTAGTAGAGGAGAAAGACTTCAGTATAGAACTGAGCTCACTTCTGGGGCGCCTGGGTGGCTCAGTCCATTAAGTGTCCGACTGTGACTCAGGTCATGATCTCGTGGTTCATAAGTTTGCAGCCTGCGTTGGACTCTGTGTCATCAGCTCAGGGCCTGGAGCCTGCTTCAGATTCTGTGTCTCCCTCTCTCTCTGCCCCTCCTCTGCTCATGCTCTGTCTCTCTCTGTCTCAAAAACATTAAAAAACATTAAAAAAAAAAAGAACTGAGCTCAACTCTGAATACAACAAAGACTGTTGGGGATGTCTAGCCAACAAGCAGGGTGAGGCAATCAGTGTATGGAAGGTTACTAAGAGGACAGCAGGGGTAGGAAGATGTTTGCTAAACTGGCTTCAGGATTCATGTTGGAGGCAGGTCAAGGACTTAGACATCAGTTGTGGGGGATGAGGGACTTGGTTAAATATCAAGGGTGAGGAGGGGATTATCACCAAACCAACACGGCAGGACTCTTTGCCGAATCTGGGCTCTGGAGGCCGAGGGCAGGGCAGCCGGCCAAGGTTGTGACATAGTGAGAAGAGGGCTCAGAAGAGCCTGATTAAATTTGGTCAGAGAGGGAGCTTTTGTCAGGACAGAGCTTGGACTTACAGGTTCAGGTGTCCATGTCTGTGTCACAGGGTCCCTCATGGTGTGGCTCAGAGCCAGGGGCAGAAGGAAAAGGGGCCAGGCACCCTGGCGTTCCGGCTTGGAACCCTGAGGAATCTGAGAGGTCTCGGTTTGAACCTGACTGCCCAGCCACCGGTTCTTTTGCAAGAGTCTAAAAGGCTGATGCCTGAAGGGATGGGGCAGAGATTGTCTGATGGGGACTCTCAGCTGAGCAACTCAGGAGCTTCAGGAGGCACCTGGACAGTGGGGGTGGGGAGGGACAAGGCCCAGGACAGGCCACGAGGGAGCCCCTCCCCCCCACCAAAGAGGAAGGGAAAATGGCGTCTAGCCTGGGGTGGTGCTGACTGAGTGGAAGGGAAGGCCTGAGGGGTTAGGTGAGGCTGTCTGCGAGCCAGGGAGAACCTTTCCCTTCTCTTTTCACCCTGTGCCAGGCCCCAGTGAGAATCACGACCTATGGTAGAAAACGGTGTCGATTTTGAATATACGTTCTCCACATTTGGTGTGAACTGTGACTTTGCACATTAAAAAATATATATATCCATGAATGGGGGCTCCTGGATGGCTCAGTCGGTTGAGCGTCCGACTTTGGCTCAGGTCACGATCTGATGGCTCATGGGTTCGTGCCCCACATCGGGCTCTGTGCTGACAGCTCTGAGTCTGGAGCCTGCTTCGGATTCTGTGTCTCCCTCTCTCTGCCCCTCCTCCACTCAACTCTCTTTCTGTCTCTTCCTCAAAAATAAACATTACAATTTCTTTTTAAATCTTAAAAGAAAATCCAGGAATGTATATATGTTAAGGTGGAAGGATCAAAGATCCAACACTCAGAATGATTTACAGGTGCTGAACGTTTAGGCATATGGTACTCCGGACCCCGTTTTTACTCTTGCCTCAGGCTCTGCACCGCCAGGAAGGGGCTGCAAAGTTGCTGACTGGCCTAGAGCACAGGCCCAGTTAGGGGGCGTGAGAAGTTTCCAGGCCCAGGGGCAGATGGACAGATGCCTGATTGAACATGTGCGATTGAGAGAGGGCTACACGACATAGAATCGATAAGGGGCAGGTAGGACTCATGAAGAGAGGTGGTGGAGAAGAGGGGGAGAAGATGGGTCTAGAAGCTAGTACGGGAGTGCTTGGAGTCCAGTGGCCTGCCCACACACCCCGACTGGGCTGGAACCAGGCCATCTGCAGAGGTGCATGTATGGCACCCCTCCTGCCTTTAGTTAGAATTTAGCCTGGGGTGATCGGGGTCTTTCCCAGGTGCCAGCACCATTCTTTCACATTAAAAAAAATTTTTTTTTTACTGTTTATTTATTTTTGAGAGAGAGACAGAGCATGAACACGGGCGGAGGGTGGGGGTAGCACAGAGAGAGAGGAAGACACAGAATCCGAAGCAGGCTCCAGGCTCTGAGCTGTCAGCACAGAGCCCGACGTGGGGCTGGAACCCACGAGCCATGAGATCGTGACCTGAGCCCAAGTTAGATGCTCAACCGACTGAGCCACCCAGGTGCCCTGCTTTCACATTTGGAGTTAGCCCTCAGAACCTTAGAGAAAATACATGACCTGATGGGGTTGTGTGGGTAAGTCAAGAAAGTTCACGTGAAACGGCTTTAAAAATAGCAACAAACTACGAAAATTCTGGGTGGTAATATGTGGCCTAAATTGTTTTTCCCCAAGAGCTTTCCTATATTGAGGTATTCTTTGTGGGGCACACAGTTTTATGTTAGAGTTGTCTTTAAAAGCAGGGATTACTAGGGTGTCTGGGTGGCTCAGTCGGTTAAATGTCCCACTTTGGCTCAGGTCATGATCTCACGGTTGGTGAATTCGAGCCCTGCTTCAGGTTCTGTGCTGACAGCTCGGAGCCTGGAGCCTGCTTCGAATTCTATGTCTCCCTCCCTCTCTCTCTGCCCCTCCCCTCCACACACTCTGTCTCTCTCTCTCTCTCAAAAATGAATAAATGTAAAAAAACTTTAAAAGAAAATAAAATCAGGCGATTACTTCTGAAGGACATTTTGAGGGGGCACTTTTCTTTTCCTAAATAAGGTATATGTTCTCCCCGAGCAAGCTGGGTTTAAGCCGGGTAATGTTTTGGTGGGGGTACCTGGGAGCACCACGAGCAAATCGTTCAAAAGAATCAAGCGTTGTAGTGGGGCCACTGATCTTTCCGGTCCTTTAGCATTAGCCAGTCGGAAAATTCTGCTCCCCACTAGAGGTTTCAGCTCCAGATAAATGATTCAAACTTCGTTAGTAGAGTGCGGCTGATAATACGTGTTGCCTTCTGTTTTCACCAGTCTGGGTAGGAATAACAAAAAAAGAGTTTGTGTGCTTGCAGAAGGGAAGGAGCACATAAACATATCGTAAAGTATAGTCGGTCTTCTGCTTGTCTGCCACTCCAAATTCAGCCTCCGCAGTTAGCAATCTGGCACCATTTGCCAGCATTAATTTGATTCCATTTGTATTCCAAGTTGCAATTCCCTTTACAGTGCACTTTAGTGCTTAAGATCTATTTGTCAGCTGTTATTTAAAGGAGCGAATAAATTTTTCAGTATGCAGTAAACGCAGAATAACCCAGAGAAATGAAAGTTTGAATCCGAAGTTGTTAAACGGGAGAGCCAGTGAAGAGGACTGTGTAAAACTAGTGAGCTAATGGCATGCAAGTTAGTCACGTTTTTATGGATTTGCCGTAGTTGAATTGCCTTTGATTTCTTTAAACGTTCCAACTCTTGGGGCGCCTGGGTGGCTCAGTTGGTTGAGCATCTGACTCTTGATTTCTGCTCAGGTCACTATCTCACAGTTCGTGGGTTTAAGCCCTGAGTAGGGCTCTGTGTTGACAGTGGATCCTGCTTGGGATTCTCTCTCTCTCTCTCTCTCTCTCTCTCTCTCTCTGTCTCTCTCTCTCTTTCTCTCTCTCTCTGCCCCTCTCCTGTTCACACACTCTGTCTCTCTCTCTCTCAAAATAAATAAACTTAAAAAAATAAGGTATGTTCCAACTCTTGTTATAGTGGGTATTGCCCTAGAGTTGGAGAGAAGTAAGGAACTCAGTTGTTTCCTGAGCCACCTATAGAAATTGTTCAGTATCATCATTCATATTCTATAAATTTTTTTATGTTTATTTCTGAGACAGAGACTGAGCATGAGTGGGGGTGGGGCAGAGGGAGAGGGAGACAGAACCAGAAGCAGGCTCCAGGCTCTGAGCTGTCAACACACAGCCCGACGCAGGGCTTGAACTCACAAACTGTGAGATCGTGACCTGAGCCGAAGTTGGATGCTCAACCGAGTGAGCCACCCAGGCGCCCCATCATTCATATTCTAGACCATGATATCCTCAGTGAAATATGGTGGACCCTTGAACAATGCAGGTGTTAGGGGCACCACACCCCACACAGTTGAAAAATCTGCGTCTAACTTTGGAACCCCCAAAACTTAACTACTACTAATAGCCTGCTGTTCACTGGAAGCCTGACGGATAATATGAACAGTTAACACATATTTTGTATATTATACGTATCATATACTATATTCTTCCAATAAAGTTAGCCAGAAAAAAAGAAAATGGTTATTAAGAAAAACATAAAAGAAAATACATTCACACTATTATACTGTGTTTGTTGAAAACAAATCCACAGGTAAGTGGACCCACAAAGTTCAGGTCTGTGTTGTTCCAGGATCAGCTGTAGTTTAGGGCTTTTATGGTTCTTATTTCAGTCTTCTTGAGTGTTGACCATCTGAAGCTGTAGGTTTAGGGAAGGAGCTCACTGGGCAAAATGCCATCTTTTTTAAAATCTTCCCCAGAGAATTTTAGTGTGGAAGAATCTGATTAAAAGCCTACTTTAATATGATTTTGTGTGTGTCTGTTGTGTATGTGTTTTAGGGAAGTAGCTAGAAAATACTTTTTAAGGTAAAAAAAAATAATGGGAAATGTTTCTGGAAAGTTAGGTCCCTTTAACTTTCCTCTCTGTTAAAAAGGTATTCCCGTACTTTTAAAGATGGCATCACTCCTACAAACTAAACAATTCAGATGGATGTCCTAGAACCTCACACTCTCGTTTTTCAAAAGCCATGTTCTTTTTTAGAGCATGAACATACATGGATGTATCTTGCTTAGATTCCGCAGGCTTGTTTTACTACTAAAGATTGCATATGCACGGAACCCCGTGCTCTTCTCCCCTTCCTTCCTTTATCAGGGTTCCAGTAGAACTTGGCTACCGAGCCGGCAAGCCCTCGTTACAGTGAATGAAGGGTTCATAATTGCTACCAGTCTCAAGTCCCATTCATGTTATGAATACAATCTGAGTGGACCTAGAAACTGGCCACAGAAAGATCTAGCCAGAGCTGGTTTTGGTGCCTGTTACCCTTAACTGATGTGGACGAGCAGAGATGATGCTCAGGCCATCTCCATTCTCTGAAGCACAGGAGGCAGGCGTTGTGTCCTGCTGCTGTCCTGGTCTTTGGATCTTTGCCGTGGCACAGCCAGGGCAAGGCAAATAAAGAGTCACCTGCGTGCCATATAGCAGCAGCCGCCAGCCACTGGTGTCTGACCCACTCACTCAAGACACCTGTGCCTGCCCCACTCCCGAGTTAAGTGTGGACCCACTTCTGTTCTAATCATATGCCACCAATCTTAATCTTGTATCTTGATCACTGTCTCTGACTCCTGTGGATTGGACTCCAGTTCTCTCCCAGTTAAACAGCCTTGATTCCTGTTATGCCTTCAGCGGAAACTTAATGCTCTAACTCAAGTTCCTGGGTTCCTGGTCCTATTGGTGACCAGTTGACCAGCAACCACTTCATGTGCAAATGGCCTTTCTTCTCAAATTCTCTACTCTTTCACATCTTCAAGTTTGTCTGTTAACTTTTGCTGACCACCTAACTCTACGTGTCATTAAATTCCCGGTGTGTATGTAGGTGAGCATTCTTTTTTGTTTTTTAATGTTTATTTATTATTTTTGAGAGACAGAGAGACAGAGCGTGAGCAGGGGAGGGGAGGGGAGGGGCAGAGAGAGAGAGAGAGAGAGAGGAAGACATAGAATCCGAAGCAGGCTCCAGGCTCTGAGCTGTCAGCACAGAGCCTGATGCGGGGCTCAAAACCCACAAACCATGAGATCATGACCTGAGCCGAAGTGGGATGCTTAACTGACTGAGCCACCCAGGCGCCCCAGTCTTACTTGATCTTTAATTGTTTAAAAGCCTTTCGTGATTAAATGACTTCTTGCTGTAGTGTTGGCACCAAAGAGTATATATTTATTTGAGAGAGTGTGTACCAGCATTAAACAATTAATTTTTATGAATTCTACTAGAGAATATGTTTTGTTCCTCTGGAAGCATTTCTTTGGGCTTTTTTTCTTTTTTTCCCCTGCAGATAGATTTTTTTTTTTTTTTCCATTTCCTTACATTTAAAAACTCAAATCAGGGGCCACAAAATCATCAGTGTCAGGAACACTTTAGAAATTCTGTTACATATTGTGGTATTGTCTTAATCCTTTCTCGGTTATAGAAATAACTTCTTCCTGATTGAGTCTGCATCCACGATGTCAGGAAACAACTGCTTACCACATCCATCACTTCTGTCTGCACAGGATCGTGTTTCAAAGGTTTCCCAATTAATCCTGTGGAAGTTAGAATCACTCATAATTATAATCCTGTTATGCCTTCTTTATTTCTTGATGTGCTTGTTAATTAACATCCATCCTGCAGCGGTCTGTAGCATGGTGCTATTATTGGCTGTTTTGTCTTTAAAAGCCTCTTTTCTACCGTTTTGACTAAGATTGATTCACTGCACTTTGTTGAAATCGATCATTTTGGATGAAAAAAAATATCTATACCATATATTCATTCTGGCTACTTTTGCGTGATTTCACTTTTTTTCAGTCCATCAATGCCAAGCTGGTTGCTTACCCCTTTTTGACTTCCTTTCTCTTGCTCTTTTCTTTTTTAAGAACTGTCTATCTCTTTCTTTCTCCCGCCCTCTCTGAGACAACACCTCTGGGGAGAAAAGCCGATTGGCGGAGGCAGCAGAATAAATTCTCATTTCAGAACCAGGCTACACACTAGTCCCATTTCTCTTTTTATAAAATCAGGAAGAAGGTCCCTCTGCTTGGTGATCCTCCCCCTGAACAGTCTCTAGGGTGACAGCGTCGTGACTGACTGCGAGGCACTTTGCAAGTGCTGTAGTGTCCTTCATTATAGCCTCAAACTCCTCTGTATTCTAATCTCACCAGGTAGACTCCAGACGAGCACTAAAATTCTTGCGCACATACTAATGTTTTCTTTTCTTCTTCCAGGCACTGACTTTAACATAGATAGCTTACCTCTGCCTCGGAAGGCCCATCACGACTGGGCCCTTTTTCACGAAGAGTCTCCGAAAAATAATTACAAGCTCTTTCACAAGCCAGTCATCACCTTGTTCAACTACACTGCCACGTTCAGCCGACATTCCCACTTGCCACTGACCACCCAGTACTTGGAGGGCGTAGAAGTCCTGAAGTCACTCAGATACCTGGTCCCTTTGCGGTCCAAGAACATCCTTCGAAGAAGACTTGCTCCACTGGTGTATGTCCAGTCAGACTGTGACCCGCCATCAGACAGGGACAGCTATGTTCGAGAACTGATGACTCACGTTGAGGTGGATTCCTATGGTGAGTGTTTACGAAACAAGGATCTCCCTCCGCAGCTAAAAAATCCAGCTTCCATGGATGCTGATGGCTTTTATAAGATCATTGCACAGTATAAGTTTATCCTTGCCTTCGAGAATGCGGTGTGTGACGACTACATCACTGAGAAGTTCTGGAGACCTCTGAAACTGGGGGTGGTCCCTGTGTATTATGGGTCCCCCAGCATTGCTGACTGGCTCCCAAGTAATAGAAGTGCTATTCTCGTGTCTGAATTTGCTCACCCTAGAGAACTGGCAAGTTACATCAGACAACTGGATCACGACGACAGACTGTATGAGGCCTACATAGAATGGAAGCTGAAGGGTGAGGTCTCGAATCAGCGACTTCTCACAGCACTCAAGGAACGGAAGTGGGGAGTACAAGACGTCCACCAGGACAACTACATCGATGCATTTGAGTGCATGGTGTGCAGCAAGGTGTGGGATAATATCCGGCTTCAGGAGAAGGTGAGAGAATCAAGGTTTGGCGAAGAGGCTCTAGAAGAGCCATCTCGATGGCTTCTGACATTTTGCATCCTTTTTTAAAAAAAATTATTATTATTATTATTATGTTTTAAAGTTTATTTATTTTGAGAGAGAGCAGGAGGGGCAGAGAGAGAGGGAAAGAGAAGAGAATCCCACGCAGGCTCTGTACTGTCAGCACAGAGCCCGACACGGCACTCAAACTCAACAAACCACAAGATGGTGACCTGAGCCAAACCCAAGAGTCGGATGCTTAACAGACTGAGCCACCCAGGCGCTCCGCCATTTTGTATCCTTCTGTAGCGGCCCCTTCGTACTCCTCTTCATTCCCATTAGAGAGACCAGGCTCTGCAGGAAGGTGAATATTTCATTCCTCTCCTTTGAGGACTTCATTCCTCATGAAGTTTACTAGTCCTGTCCTTCTTCCCGAAGGCCTTAAACTCCCCTTTATTGTTTCTTCTGAAGGACACCATGCTGCAGGTGCTGGGCAGTGATAGAAGCAGGCTGCAGGAGAGGGAAGAAAATAATAAAAAATGGGAAACTTCTAAATCTCATCCACATTGTCAGGTCTTTAACTTTTCCATCAGTGCTCTGGTTTCTGTCAGCCTCCTTACACGTTTGCCTCACAGGCTACTGCTTGGAAACTTATTTTCATTTCACATGTGCAATCTAACACCTTTCTCTCTCTCTCTCTCTCTCTCTCTCTCTCTCTCTCTCTCATTCTTGCTCTTTCTCTTTCTGGCACATGCTTATTAATATAGAGAAAATGTTCAAATAATGATGGAATAACCCTTAAAATATTTCTTTTTCTTAAACTATTATAAAGAAATTTCTTAGTAATGTCTTCAAATTTCTTGATGCTCCTGGGAATGGTCTCACTTTATATATAACTAAATTTGTTAGAAGGTAACTTATTGAAAGAAAGAGAAAGATTAGTTTAATTTACCTTTGAAATTAAAAGAGAGTGGTGCCCAGGTGGCTCAGTCAGCCCCTAAAAGTCAGCCAACTTTGGCTCAGGTCATGACCTTGCGATTCATGGTTTCGAGCCCCGTGTTGGGCTCTGTGCTGACAGCTCAGAGCCTGGAGCCTGCTTCGGATTCTGTGTCTCCCTCTCTCTCTCTGCTCCTCCCCTGCTCACACTCTGTCTGTCTGTCTCTCTCTCAAATAAATAAATGTTTAAAAAAATTGAAAAAAAAAAGAAATTAAAGAAGAAATGAGATGGCCCACTTATACTATACTACTTGGCCATCACTCATCAGTCCCTTGTCCTACTCCCATATACACGTAACGTTTCATCTAAGTTCTCTGGACGCAAACAATTTTTGTTAAATACTGAAATGTTTATTTTGGACAGCATATTAATTTCAGGTCAGACATAAACCTGAACAGTTCATTGAATTATTTTTGTGTATTGTATAGATAAGGCTCTCATATGAGAAATGTATGTATTTTTAGACAAATTTTAAAATATTTGAAAGATTATTTTCCTCATTTTAACTAGTATAAAAATTTAAATTGTTTTATCTGGTTTTATATAACAAAGATTTACTCATAAAATCATTTCTTTTAAGCCAAGTGACTTGGTTGCTGCACAAACACTATTACATCATCCTTCTCAGAGAATGCATCCTGACTGGCAACGACTTCCTCTTTGACCTCAGTTACAGGGCCACGTTACAGCAAAAACCAAAATCCGCACACTGCAGAAAACGTGAAAAAGTAGAGACCACATTAATTACCCATGCCATCCTAATTATTTATTCTGAAAGTCTGTTAAAGCAGAAAACAGAACTTCTGAGGGTGGTGATTTGCCCGGGGCTGTCGAACAAGATCCGTGCCAGGCTTGGACATGACACTCACAGAAAACCAAAGAACCCCACAAGCCCTAACTGTGTCCGCACCTCACAGACGCCCTTTTGGAATGATTGCTGGGGACTGGAAGAGAGCGCATGACGACGTTGGTGGATAGCTTTGTAAAAGTTATAGGAGAATGTGTATATTCCTGCATTTCCAAAAAAACAGCTAACTGTGGTATTTCCGAGTGCCTGAAGGTGATGTAATTACATGTCCTTCTCTTTGGAGTCTTTGAAGAAAAGTAGATGGAGTAGGCTGTCCTTTGGCGTGTTCTTATTCCTCCCCGAGAAGTGGTCAGTGAGGATGATTAAAAGGCTTTGCTTGCATTTCAATGGATGCGCTACAGTTCTCAAATGCTAATGTGCTCATTATTGAAAAGCAGAACAAAATGTACCGTGAAAGTAAATTAAAAGGGTATTAAGACCGGTTCTTTACTCTGGCATTTATTCATTTGTTTTACAAGATTTGTTACAGCTTCCATATACCATGCCTTAAAGTAAGCTGCTTATATATGTTTCTTCACTTTTTCTCTTTCAGCCAAGGAAAAGCTAAAAGAAATAATTTTATTTCCTCTGACTCTGATTATTTTTCATCTTGTGGCTGGCAATAATTTAATCATTGTATTTGGATGTAGAAACTACCGTAAGAATATCAAATGTATCTCCCCTTTCTCTACTCTGCTTCTCCCCTGCTCTCCCTCCCCACAGACCTAGTGAGTTATCTATTGCTGTGTGAATAATAATGTCACAGACTTAGTGGCTTAAAAACCACACATATTTATCATCTCACGGTTTCTTGTGGGTTAGCTCATGGCTTAAGCGGGTCCCCCGGAAGCCTGCAATCAAAGTATCAGTCAGGGCCGGGTGTTCACCCGGAGGCTCAACTGGGGACAAGTCTGCTTCTAAACTCACATGCTTGTTGGCAGATTCAGTTCCTACAGGCTGTAGGACTGAGGGCTTCAAGTTGCTCGTTGGCTGGAGGCCGGAGGCTGCCCTTGGCTCTGAGAGGCCACTACATTCCTCGTCCATGCGGGCTTCCCCAGCATGGCTGCTTACTTCCTCAAAGCCAGCAAGGGAGTGAGAGAGTTCAGCAAGATCAGTGCTGCAACCAGCATATATGATCATGTGCACACAATCACATACATTCTCTCACCTTTGCCGTATTTTATTGGTTAGAAAACAAGTGAAGATACCTTGCACGCTCAAGAGGAAAGGAATACAAGGGCATGAATACCAGGAGGCAGAAATCACGGGGGCCATCTGGAGTCTGTCCACCACACCTGTTGAATCTGAGTAGGCTTGTTCTCTATGGTGTTTGCTTTATTTACCCCATGTAGGGGGAAGTCTTTCGGTATTGAATTGACTTTAGTCTGTAAAAGAACATTTACCGATACACCCTCCTGACCTCAAAAAGGCCATAATAGGGGAGACAGCATATAATCGTCAGAGATCTAACTTCACAGGGGATAAGCTTTTAAAAAATTAGCTTTGAGATATAATTGATATACAATAAACTGCACATATTTAAAATGCGTGGTTTGATTAGTTATGACCTATACCTGTGAAACCATCACCCCAATCAAGATGACAAACATTTCTGTCCTCCCCAGGAGTTTCCTCATGTCCCTCTTTAATCCATCCTCTCTCCACCCCCTTTCTCAGGCAGCCACACATCTGCTTTTTGCCACTTCTGACAAAGAAGCTAAGGCACTTTTCTAGAATTTTATGTAAATGGAATCCTGTAATGATTCTCTTTTGTGTCTGGCTTCTTTCTATCCACATGATAATGTTGACATTCATCCACAACACTGCGTATCAACAGTTCCTTTCTCTTCATGTTGAAGTTCGCACATGCCAAAATGGCCTTATCCATTCAGCTGTTGATGGACATTTGAGTTGTTTTCAGTTTCTGGCTATTACAAAATAAAGCTGCCTCGAACATTCACGTACAAGTCTTTGCGTGGACGTATGTTTTCATTTGTCTTCTATAAATACCTAGGCAAGGAATGGCTAGGTCATACGGTAGATGTCTGTTAAACATTTTGAGAAATTACCAGATTGTTTTCCAAAGTTACTCTGCCGTACATCCCCACCAGCATTGCATGGGAGTTGCATTCATTAACAGTCGGTGTGGTCAGTCGTAGTTTTTGCCATTTTGCTGGGTGCATAGTGGTATCTCACTGTGATTTAATTTACATTTCTCAGCAACTAATGATTTTGAGTATTTTTTAAATGGCTTATTTGCCATCAATATCTTTGGCAATACGTCTCTTCAAATCTTTGCTCATTTAAAAAAGATTGAGTTATTCTTGTTATTCTTGAGTGGTGACAGTTCTTCATATATTTTGAACAAATAACAGATGTTTTCTTCCAGTCTTTGGGTTTTTCCATTTTCATAACAGTGTCTTTGAAGGTGTAAAAGGTTTTAATTTTGATAAAGTCCAGCACATCATTTTTTTCTTTTATATTTGTGTGTTTTGTGTCCTATATAAAAATATTTGTGTAACCCAAGGTCACTAAGATGTGTTTCTGTTTTATTCTAGAAATGTTGTGGTTTTAGCTTTTACACTTGGGTCTGTTTTCCACTTAGAGTTAATTTTTGTAATGCAGTGTGGTGTAAGAGTTGAGGTTTGTATATTTGGATGTCCAATAGGATCGGCACCATTACTGGAAAGATTATTTTTTCATGATTGAATTACCTTGTTGTTTTTTTCTAAACTCAATTGGCCATATATATATATATATATATATATATATGGGTTAATTTCTGGACTGATCAATATGTCTGTATTTAAGTACTGTAGCTTCATAATAAGTGTTAAAATGAGATAGTGTCAATCTTCCAACCTTGTTCTTTTTCAAAATTATTTTCACCATTTTAGGTCTTTTGCTTTAATATATAAATTTTAGAGTCAGTTTGCCAATTTATATGAGAATGCTTGATAGCATTTTCATTGTGATTGTGTTGAATGTAAGTATCAATTTTGGGAGAATTGACAACAATATTGAGACATTTAACCCATAAGAATGATATATCTATCCATTTAACTCTTCTTTAATTTCTCTAGACATTATTTTGTAATTTCTTGTGTACAGGTTTTTTTATAACTCTTTACTCAAATTTATCACTAAGTAGTTCACATTTTTTGATACCATAATAAATGATATATATTTTTAAACTATATATTCTGATCATTTGTTGCTGGTATATAGAAAAAAAATTGATTTTGTACGTTGACTTCATAGACTGCAACCGTGTTCATTACTCTGATTAGTTCTGGTATCTTTTTTAAAGATTTCTTAGGATTTTTCTACATAAATGATCATGTCATTTATAAAAGAAGATGATTTTATCCCCATCTCCAATCTATTTGCCTTTTATTTCTTTCCCTTTTCTCCTTTACTGTACTAAGACCTTCATTATAACTTTGAAGAGTACTGTTGGGACCATAGTTCCCCATCATAGAGAGACTTGTTCTTCATCATTGTCTCATCATTGTTTTTCGTCATCGTTTATGATATTAGCTGTAGGATTTTGGTTGATGCCCTTTATCAAATTGAGAAAGTTTCCTTCTGTTCTTACTTGATGAGGATTTTTTAGCATGAGTGGATATAGAATTTGTCAAATGATTTTCTGTCTCCATTGAGACAATCATGGTTTTCCTTCTTTATTTAATGATGAATTACAGTGATAATTTTCAAGGCTAAATGACCTTGCTTTCCTGAGATAAACTTCACTTGGTTATATTATCCTTCTTATTTACTGTTGGATTTGAATTGTTAAAATTTTTGTTAGGAATTTTTGCATCTATGTTCATGAGGTAGACCGGTCCATGTTTTTCTCCCAGTGCCTTGGCTAGTTTTCATATGTGGTAATGCTGCTCTCATGTTCCCTCTGCTCGTGTTTCCTGAGTTTGTGGAGATTTAGTATTATTTTTTCCTTAACTGTTTGTTAAATTTACCAGTAGGCCATCAAAGTTTTTTCCTTGTAGGAAGGTTTTTAAGTATAAATTGAATTGTTTTAATAGATACAAAGCTGTTCCTGTTATTCATCTCCTTTTGAGTGAGCTTTGGTAGATTGTATCTTCTAAGGGATTTTTTTTTTCATATTCTCCAAGTTGTCAAATTGACTAGCATACCATTGTCAGCATTCCTTTATTCTTTCAATATCTGTACTATCTGTATGTCACCTCTGTCATGTCTGATATTAATTTGTGTCTTTTTTTCATGATTAATCTACACAGAGATTTATCCATTTCATTGAGCTATTCAAATAATTAGCTTTTGATTTCATTATTTTTTCTTTTGTTTTATATCTTAATTATTTCTGTTCCTTATTTTAATTTTTCTTTTTAAATTTTATTTATTTATTTAATATAATTTATTGCCATGTTGGCTAACATACACTGTATACAGTGTGCTTTTGGTTTTGAGGGTAGATTCCTGTGGTTCATCGCTTACATACAACACCCAGGGCTCATCCCAACAAGTGCTCTCCTCAATTTACCCTCTCCCACCATCAACCCTCAATTTGTTCTCTGTATTTAAGAGTCTCTTATGGTTTGCCTCCCTCTCTGTTTGTAACTCTTTTTTTCCACTTCCCTTCCCCCATGGTCTTCAGTTAAGTTAATTTTTCTTAAATTGGACTTAATTTGCTCATTTTCAAATTTAAGGTAGAAACTTGGGTCATTGATTTTAAACCTTTATGCTTTCATAATATACGTGTTTAATGCTATAAAATTCCTCTAATCACCACCTGAGCTACCTCCTACAAATTTAGGTTATTATATTAATGTTAATTCAGCTTAAAATATTTTCAGTCTTCTGCCCTGCTACCAGTCTCCCTCCTGAGCATCTGATGGAGGTCCATGGAAAAGAGCTTTTGAGTGGATTTGAACTCTTCCTTTGTGTCTGGGACTCCTAGGTATTCCAAACTGGCATGAAAACCCATACTTCACCTTTAAGAATTTGTTAAAAATGTAACTCGGGGCACTTGGGTGGCTCAGTCAGTTAAGTGTCCAACTCTTGATATTGGCTCAGGTCATGATCTCGCGGATGGTGAGATCGAGCCCTGCATTCCTGTCAGCACAGAGCCTGCTTGGGATTCACTCTCTCCTCTCTCTCTGCCTCTCTCTCTCTCTCTGTCTCTCTCTCTCTCTCAAAATAAATAAGTAAACATTTTTAAAAAATGTTAACTGATTTCTTATTACCTGTTGGTATGACGACCACCGCTTTCTCCGGTGTTCTGTCAAAGGTTAAACAAATCATGTATCCATCTCTCCCTGGAGGGGCTTGTCACTCTGGAATTCGGTTTACCTGGTTCCTGTGTGGTTTTGGTTCCCTGATGGCCTCAAGGAAAGTCGTGAATTTAGATTACCTGACTTTGTCCTTATTGTTAGAATAGGAACCATGTTCTCTTTGGAAGCAAAATATTTGTTACTCATACTTTAGAAACAGCTTGTTTTTCTGCCCAGGACCCCAGCTGGAAAGGCAATTTGAGATGCTGAAACTTAGTCACTTCCAAAATGTCATAACTATTTCATCAGACACACTTCCTTCAGGTCATACTGTGAACTATTTCTACAAGAACACTAGAGTTAAGAGTCCATTTCATAAGATTATTTTCTTTGTGATATCACCTCAGATGGAACTTTATCCTACACTGCTGAAAGGACTTTTGAGTGGGCAGGCACGCAAACAGATATCAGTACTGGCTTTCTCATGTAAACAGTGACGCAGCACCAGGGTTGGGAAGGCCATCCAATGGTATGTGGTCAGTATGGCTACCAGCTGACTGGTTCTAGCATCGCGAACAAGCCATCTGCTGGTTATCTTGGAACATTTCCGGTGCTGGCGATTGCATCATTTTTCAGGGTAGCCCATTTTATCTTTTGTTAGTTTTGACAGTTATATGGTTCTTTCCTTGGAACCCGGACTTGCTTTCTCTAGTCCATTCTTAGTTACCTGCTTCTGGCTCTTTAGTTCAATGGGATGTAGCCTCGCATCTCCACATGTTAGTCAATAAATATGAGCGGTGACCTTTCAAAAGTTTGCATCCTCCTTTCTTGATTCTGTTCTGCTCTTGCTTCAAATATAATCTCTGACCAACCATAATCCCTCACTAAAGTAACCCCAATTTTGAGCCCACCTCTAGTTTTCTGGGGGAAAAAATGTATTGCTATTCAGACTTCCCAGCTTTTAAGTCTTAGCATTTCCTAATGGTTTGCTGTTTGGATTTGTGTTCTGGGTCTCTGTGCTGTGTTGTCTTGGTAAAGAAGTCTTGCCCTAGTTCCAGACCCTTTTAAGCCAAACTGCATGGTCATTTGTCAGTGGTCCTCAAGAGCAGAGAGGTATATCCTTCACTCTCTTCCAAACATGTTAATGCATTCAACTTAGAGTCCCTTCAGATGCTTAAAGGAAGCTTTATATGCATTCTAGGTCATCTTTTTTTGGGGCTACACCCTAGTATCTTCTCCTGTGCTTCCTATGGAAAGTTTAACAAAAAAGGGAATATGTTGATTCAACCACAGGTAGGCACCCAAATTGTTATATTTCCAAATTGGTTTTTCTACTCTGCTTTCTAAATTTGTGTTGGATGAGAATTCTAATTATTACAAACTCAATACATTATAAGCCCTGTTATCTTCGCATTAAAAATTTTTTTGGAAAAAGATACACATGCACATAGCTCAAAGTATTAAATAGTTCTGCAAAGTTAGTTTAAAAAAAAAAAAAAGAGCAGCCTTTAAGTTACCCCTTTTCTCCCTCCCCAGGAGCAATCTCTTACCACCACACTTAGCTAATTATTTTGGTATTTGCCCAATGTTTCTAACTAACATGCCGATACACTAATATTTTGATGTTTAAAAAAAGGGACCCTGAGAGCTCCCCTGCCCAGCATTTGAGGATTTTCCTTTCTTATCTTTTTCTATTGCGTGGACACCTCTATTTCTTGCATGCTTTCTCCCCTTTCCCGAGTTTGCGCTTCTGACTGATCCTACCCTTGGACAGCTTCTCGAGAAGGGTTACGTGAGGATGTCTGAAATGTCTTCATTTCACTCCAACATGGAAGCCATAGTTTCGCTGAGTGTAAACTATCAGTTTTCCTTAGAATGTGGGAGGCATTTTGCATCGCCTTTAAAAAAAAAAAAACAACTTTTACTTTTGCAATGATTTTAAATTGGCGGAAGAGTTACTAAGATGGTACAGAGGTCCTGAACGCCCTTCACCTGGCCTCTCCTGTTGTCAACATTGCACATCATGACATGATAACGTGTCCGCGCTTGAGAAATTAACGTTGGCACACTGCTATTAACTCACCTGCAGACTTTAGTCGTATTTCACCCGTTTTTCCACCAACATCCTTTGTTCCAGGATTAAATCCAAGATACCAGATTGAAATGAGCTCTCGTGTGTCCTTGGTCTTCTCCAAACTGTGACAGTCGTTCAGTTTCCTTATTTTTAATGACTTTGATGCTTTTAAAGAGCACTGGCCAGTATTTTTGTAGACTGTCCCTCCATGGGTTTGTCTGATGTTTTCTCCTGTTAAAACTTGGATTATGGATGTGGGGGAATAATATTGCAGCGGTGAAAGGGCCCTTCTCATCGCACCTTGTCAGGGGGGTGCATGACATCAACCTGACCTATTACTAGTGATGTTAACTTTGATCACTTGGTTTAAGGCGATACCTGCTAGTTTTCCTCCGTGAGCTTACTGTTTTTCCCTTTCCATTAAGCAGGTTGCTAAGTCCAGGTCATGCTCGAAGGGAGGGGGATTGATCTTCACCTCCTCGAGAGAGGAATATCACACAATTTGCGGGCATGAGTTAAAACCACCACAATAATGAATAAATATTTCAGGGGAGATATTTTGAGGCTACACAAGTATTCTTTTTCTTCCCTAAAGGTTTACGCACTAATGTTAACATTCAATGGTTAGTCTCACCATCGCTTTTTAACCTCCAGTGTCCTTGTCAAGAAATCTACAACCATCCTAACTCCTGATCCTCAGAATTAGACTTTTCCAGTCACGGAGGTGGCAGAATCTCTCCCTTCTTTTCTGTGTTCTGAGATTTCATAAAAATATTTGCCAAGAGACTATTTGTTTCACTGGGGAGTGACGATATTTGCTTTCAAAGGAAAAGTACGTGTCGGGTGCTGTTGTTGTGAGGCAGGAACATGGGACTTGTTTTTCCTTATCATCTATTTTGAATTCTTTTTTCCTTTCTCCCAATGCAGGGCTTACCACCCAAAAGATGGAAGGCAGAAGTTACCCACCTGAGCTGCCCGGAGCCCACAGTGTTTGCTTTCTCACCTCTGGCTCCACGTTGGAGCTCTTTGAGGGAGATGTGGATACCAAGCTTTGAACAGTCCAAGAAAGAAGCCCAGGCACTAAGGTGGCTGGTTGATAGGAATAAAAATTTTTCAGCTCAAGAGTTTTGGGCCCTTGTGTTCAAGGACTAATTTCTACCAGTATCACAGTGATATAGACTACGGGCTTCTCTTGAGCTTTATTTTCTAGGTTGCCTTAACACTCGAATACAGTCGCTACTTTGTTGACTGTCCTTCAGGATAAGGATTAATTGCTGTAGTTCTCATAATGAGCCCTCTCAGCTAATGGATATGAATTACCCTTAGGGGTCACCTCTGTATTTTTTATACTAAAAAAGTGAATATGTCGTATGGACACTGGTCACCTTCAGTTTCCACGCCTGGACGGATGTACCTGCTGCCTTTTGTGGACGTCCAGCTAATGCGGAGTGAGTGCTTTCCTCGCCGCAAGCGAGGCGGAGGGTGGAGCTGTGGATTCTTGACGCTCACCTCACTGTCTGCGGTTTATTAGTATTTGGCAAGCCCGGTGTCCTGATGCTAAGCATGAACATGAAATGCATTAGAACTTGGCAATGAGAGATTCCATCTGTTGGTTTCCAGGGATGTAAGTGAGTAATAAAAGCTGTGTGAATTTTATCGGCTGTTTAGTCTTCAAGTCAGAAGAACATACGCATGCCTGCCTTCTCCTTACTCTCACTACCTCTCTTTTCTTCTTTCCACCTTGCCCTGCGTCCTTCCCCGCTCGCCTCCCTAACTGGAATGTCTTAGGAAGACCTGCCTTCTCCTCGTGTATGTTGAACGGTGAGATGTTCTCAATTGTCTCTCACTCTGCAGAGCGGAAGAATAATCATATGATCCAGGCGGTACACCCTGTTCATTTCCATCAGCATGAGAGTAGATGTCCCCAGGAACCCCAGTTGTGTTGAAGGTGATCTGTTTTTTCTTAGGATGATGCAATAGTGGGCAGCCCCACTGGTTTGTAAATGTCCCTTGTCATTTCTGATCCCGTCACAGAGAAGGTTCAGCTCTCCTGGTGGGATCATCCACTAGAGCTCCATGAAAGACCGGGAGAAAACACTGGCTCACATTTTCTTCCCGTGTGATGGTGGGGAGGCTTTTAGAGGATACTATAGCCCATTGCCACCCAACGTGTCATGGCTTTGGTGCTCTTTATTGTGGAAAGGCCCAAGCCACAGAGGACAGTAGGAGTCCCTGACGTTCATGTCCCCAGTGTGGCACACGGGCAAAACTTAGGGTGGCTCCCGTGGTACCAGCTCCCCCTTTATCCCAAGCCAGTGCCTTTACATGCCAGCCATGAACAGGCTCTTCCATAGGTAGTGCTCTAAGTGAGGCCTGAACCAATACATTCTAAGAAAGGTCACATTGTTATTTGGGAGAAGGTGTCTATGACTGGGTCCCTCTCCATCCCAGCACGGCCATTAGCTGAATATGATTTGGTACAAATCTCTTCCCTCCTTGGGCCTTAGTTTTTGTCCCTAAAAAGAAGTGATTGGGCTGGTCACTGAAGTTCTTTTCTGTGTCACGTTCTTTGTTTATCAAAATGAAGGCGTTTAGATTTGAAGATGTTTTCACTAAGGCAGTAACAAACCATTTAGAGCCTCTGCATGGTTTTAAAGGGAAGAGCGCTCTTTGGAGGAAGAAGCATCCTTTGTGGCTAGTGTTAGGGATAGAAAGTAGTTTATCTCTGTCTGCCATCTTTTCTGATAATATCCAAAGGGAAAGTCTTGGAAATGGCAATTGTTTGTTAAAGGACCAGATTTTAAATTGTATATTAAATGAGTTTTGTTGTTGCTGTACTCTTCAAAGAAAGCCCAGGATGTGATTGGTGCCTCTGGGGAGTTATTACCAGAGAGCTTCAGTTCTCCATAAATGCCTTCAACTAATGCCCAGTATTCATATGCTGCACGTATGTTTTAAAGCTCAACGTTGCGTGTAGTTTTGTTCTATCTTGTTTCTTCATCAAGACTCCATAGATAAAAGTCTCCCTAAACTTTTCAGAAATATGTAGCCCTCAACAAATTTAGTGAGATGAATAATTGACCATTTAGCATGGTCTAAACATTTTGCGGAGGAAGGGGTCTGAGGAGAGGGAACTCCATGGGATTGAAAGTGAGGTGTGTTTCAAAGAAAATAAATTAGGAGTTCTTTGGGACTCTTTGAATACCCATACATTTGAGACTTTATTGTTGTTGTTTGTTTAGCAAATGTGTCGTGTGTGATAATTGCTGTCGTGGAGTGAGAGGCGTGTCCCCACTGTAGCAGGATTCTCATCTGCAAATGGGGAGCTGTGCATTTTTGAGGTCCATGCAGGCCCCCTCAGTACCATTCTATCTGTTGATCCTATCAGACCACACCCTTCTCTTTACCTCAGTGTCTCCATTCTGAACTACGATTAAGAAAGAGTCCTGTCTCACAGGGCTGCTGTGAAGGACTCTGTGCAGTGCAACATTCTGTTCAATGCATCAATACGTTTTGCTTGGTTTGTTCTCAAAGACTGTTTTTCAAAGTGATATGACAAGATGGATAGAAACCTTTTCAGAAACGTTGAAAAGAAGGCTTACCAGTGCAAGTCAATAGTCTTCAGAATCTTCGTGTGGAAAGATATCTTTGATCTTTGATCATGTAGCAAATCTAAAATTTCAGAACCCGAACGCTGACTGGCTTATTTGTTGCTGTTAAGGACTAGATTCTGGTGACTAGAACATCAGTTGAGATTATTACCGTTAACAGTAACAGATTGAACGCACACAGTGTTCTAGGCACTACTCAGAAGTGAAAGACAAGCAAAAATGAGCATCATTCCTTCTGAGCCACACATTGTATATTACATGTAGAACAATCTAGTATCTACAGAACACTACATGAATCCAAGCACAGTGCCGGCCTGAACTTGAGATGCCCAGTGTAATACTGTGCATATAAGAAAGTCATTAGTGTGCTCATAATTCCTGCTAAAGAGGACAAGGCATTAGGGGAATCCGATGTAGAGTTAATTTTCAGTGAATGATGTTGATTATCTAAAGCAACATGGGTACAGTTCTGCATAAATGACATATGTCTTTCTTGGAATCATCAAGATATAGGTTGTGGAAGTTCACAGGCTGAGAATAATGGTGGTTAGTTTATGTTTCAAGTGGCTTTGCAATCCTGAATATCCTAGGAAGAACTTTCTTACCCTTCTTTAGGGAATTTCCTTTTTTTGTTTTCCCTTTTGTTGTTGTCATTAGTGATACTGCCTTTACTGCATAATTCTGACATCAACATATATCTTTATTTTCTTCTGATTACAGAAATTAAAATGCCTGAAAAACTTGGGATGTAGAATTACAAGCTGTGACTCTAGAATAAGAAAACCGGTTTTAGTCCCCACGCTCCAGTACCCCATCTGTATTACCTTGGCCAAGTTATTTGGCCTTCTAAGCTTCAGTTTGCTCACTGGGAAAGCTTATTACAGGTCAGCCTCTCTGTGAGGTTGTTGTGAAGGGTAAGTGAGCCAGAATTCATCTTCACTGCACAAATGCTTGCTGTCGTTGTTACAGCTACGTGTGGCCATCAGCCTTTGCGAAGACCTTGACTGAGATTCGTGCAGAACAAAGGCATTGGTAATGATAGTGTCAGCAGTGGTACCCTTCTGTTTGTCATTTAGTTATTTGGTACACATGGATTGTTAGGAGACAGGCATTGTGTTTGGCACCTCAGCAGATGTGAATTAGGCACGGGAGAGTGGTGTGAAGGGGTCTGGGTAGGGACTGAGAGGAATGCTCAAATTGTACTGTCTCTCCCCTCCATGGGATTTCTGATGGAGTTTTATACAACGCTCCTAAAAGCATAATGGGAATCGAACAACTTCTTTAGGGTAGCTGTGCAAACCCAACGAAACCCAGTGCAGGGGCGCCTGGGTGGCTCAGTCGGTCGAGTGTCTGACTTCGGCTCAGGTCATGACCTCATGGGTTCGTGAGTTCGAGCCCTGCGTCGGGCTCTCTGCTGTCAATGCAGAGCCTACTTCAGATCCTCTGTCTCCCTTGTCTGTGACCCTTCCGGCTCGTGTTCTCCCTCTCTCTCTCTCTCTCAAAAATAAACAAACATTAAAAAATATATTTAAACCCAGTGCAATGATGTCTGGCAAAAGCCTTTCAATTTTGCAGTTCTCAGTCTTGAGGGGAGCCTGTTCGATGTGCCCATACCAAGAGAGGAGGGAAAGGTGACCAGGTCTGGAAGTTCTGCCTCTCTTACTTATTAACTGAAAAACAAACAAACAAACAAAAACAAAACAAAAAACAAGAAAGAGGAGGAACCTGCTCAGGACTTCTGAGAGACAAGCCCTGTTTTGTTCGTCGTATGTTACCGATGCGAGAATATGAGTGCAAAGCACGGGAGCTCACTGTTTAGTCATAGGAACCTCTCTTGCTAATAGGTTTGGCCCATCAATCTCCTGGGTCTAACCCGTTAAATTAATGACCCATTGATGGTGGTGGTGGGATTATTAGGGAGATGGGCAAGGGGCAGAGGTGTGGGGAGGAGCAGAAGCGCTCTCCATGATTTTTGTCATCTCAACTCATTGGGCTTCACAGCCAAGCCTGTGGTCATTTGGGGATGTGGCTGCATCCCTAAGGGGTGTGACCAGCCATGATTTGACGGGGACCTCCTTTCACCTTCCTGAGGCTTCTTCCCAGATAGCTACCCTTGCTCCTTTGTGTCCCCTTGGAACCACGGACATGAGAAGTTCAGCTGTTGTCTCTGAAACCTCTGAAATGAATCAGAAGGGGACACCGATTGGGGCGCCTGGGTGGCTCAGTCGGCTGAGCATCCGACTCTCGATTTCGGCTCAGGTCTTGATCCCAGGGTCGTGCCCTGCGGTCGGGCTCTGCACTGAGCGTGGAGCCTGCTTGAGATTCTCTCTCTCCCTCTGCCCCTTTCCTCTGCTCACTCTCTCCCTTTCCCTAAAATAAAAAATAAAGTAAACAAGAACTACACACTGCTAAATGCCTCCAAGGGTGTTTTGAACATTAGGTGAAAACTTGATTCCCTATTTTATTTCTCATGCAAACCACGGCCACGTCATCCAACCTCGTTCACCAGAGGAGGTCACATGATCAGCCTGAATAGGCCACTATGGACACTTGGAATTTTGCTTTCATACACAACTTCATTTTCAAAAAATGGGCCGAGTGGGTAATTGAAGAAACTTAGAGACCATCAGGGTGGGTAGGGGGTGATATGAATGGTTTCGAGGCAGGGGCATTATCTTATCCCAGGAGCCTTTGAAGTCAGCCTAACGTAAGTTGCTTCTAAATTCAGCTCAACATGACCGTGGGCACATATCTGGTGAGTCGCACCCAGAAAAAGGCAGTTTTATTTAAGAATGTCCTTGATGAAACAGTTAAAAATGATTAATTTTATTAAACCTTGATCTCTGAGTACATGTCTTTTTAAGATTCCGTGTGACAAAATGGGGAGGTATCCGTAAATCACTTCTGCACCTCAAAGCACAATGGGAATCGCAAGGGAAAGCACTTGTGTGCTTGTTCGAGGTGTGAACCGATTTAACAGCTTTTGCCTGTAATTCCATCTCTACTCAAAAGAGCATCTGGCAACCTACGGCTATCCGGGCTTGGGTTTTTGTGCGTCAGCTGCGTGAACACAAAGTGAGCCTGTCACTTTAAGAAAGCTGATGGATGTTGTTGCCCATGATAACATTTCAGCTTTTGAGCGCAAGTTAGGATGTGCTTGATTGGTGGTGATATTAACAAACGCTGCGTTTGACATTGCCTGAAAACAGAGATGATGCTGTGTCAGAGTGTTTTTAGTTTATTAGTTTGTTTTTATAATTCTAAGAAAGGAAAAGATGGTGTCAGGTACTGGAGAGAGAACAATTTTTTAAAAATTAAATTAAAAAAATTTTTTTTAGTTCAAGACTTCCGTAAGTGAAAATGGAACTTCCAGTGGGAGAGTTTTTAAATTATTGATTACTTACTTGCAAATTGGTGTAAATAGGGGTGCCTGGGTGGCTCAGTTGGCTAAGTGTCCTACTCTTGATTTCAGCTCAGGTCATGATCCCATGGTTTGTGGGACCGAGCCCTGCATCAGGCTCTGTGCTGACAGCACAGATCCTCCCTGGGATTCTCTCTCTCTCTCCATCTCTTCGCCCCTCCTCTGTCTGTGCTTTGTCTCCCTCAAAATAAATAAATAAACTTAAAAAAAGAAAGAAAGAAAATTGGGGTAAGATAAAAAGTATGAAAGGTTTCATTGAGGGAAAAGAAGCCTTTGTTATTTAAGTCAGAAACAACAAAAAATGTATTAAGGAACAGGAAAAATACTTTAAAAATAGATTAAAAAAATATTGTTACTCTGGTGACTCAATGTCAGTCTGCCTGGAATTTATTAATATATTGAATACATTTTTTTAATGTTTATTTATTTCTGAGAGAGAGAGAGAGAGACAGAGCATGAGCAGGGGAGGGGCAGAGAGAGAGGGAGACACACAATCCCAAGCAGGCTCCAGGCTCTGAGCTGTCAGCACAGTGGGGCTTGAACCCACAAACCACGAGATCATGACCTGAGCTGAAGTTGGACGCTTACCCAGCTGAGCCCCCAGGCGCCCTTGAATACATTTTTATTGAGCTCTTACTACGTGCCAGGAATTATTCTGGGCCACGGACACCCAGCAGCGAATGGAACCCACCAAGCCCCTGCCACTATAGAGCTGACATTCTGATTTGTTTAGGGGAATGAGAATGGAAATGCTTTAGCGAAATAGAAATCACTGCCTGGAAGCTTTATTTTATCAGAGCCCCATGGGATGGAATTTACCTCCTGACTCCTTACCACCACATTTGAAACATGAGATGTGATATAAATGGGTTATACTGATAGAGTGTATTAAACATGCTATATTGACAAGATATGTTAAAAGTACTAAGGGTTCATGGGTGCTTGGGGGTACAGTTAAACATCCGACTCTTGATTTCAGTTCAGGTCATGATCTCACAGTTCACGAGATCGAGCCCTGTGTTGGGCTCCACACTGAACTTGAAGCCTGCCTGGGATCCTCTCTCTGTGTCTCCGTCTGTCTCTCTCTCTCTCTCTCTCTCTCTCCTTTGCCCTCTGTCCTTCCCCTACTCTCTCTCTCTCAAAATAAATAAATAAAAAATTTTTTTAAAAATTAAAAAGAAAACTAAGCATTCAAATTTGAAGTGAGTTGGCAAGTCTAGGAGCAAATCCTGTCTCTAATCTTTTCACGGTTTACTCCGTTGTTTTATTCCTGTTTCTCGGAAAAGGAGACATTTCTTCTGTCAACCTTGGGTGATTTCTGGCAAGAATAAGAACTCTGACTTGGGGATTAGCAATGAAGACGGCGGGCCCACTGGGCAAGCAGGTCCACTCTGCCGAAACTGCATCTGTTCACCGTAAGTATAGAGGCTGGGGCTGGTCAGCATTTGCTTTGTCATGGTGCCTGGAAAAGTTTTATCTTACAAGCTGTATTCAGTCATCGTGTGTATAGTTCACACACCATTAATAAGAAGACTCATTTCATCACTGAAATAATATTCTCTGTGAGTCTGAGAGAACACAGGTCACTTAGATGAGCATCTTCCAGTAGTGAAGTAGGATCACAGATGTCTTCTATTTCCTGTTTTCATGGCCTAAAATCCCAGCCTCCGAATGCTCCCGCCTGGAGGTGATGGAGCAGGAACAATAAAAAGGAAATCTGCGATGTCCCCTCCTTATATGTTTGTTTCTTGATTTTCACTATAGCTCTGGGGATGCCATTAAAAATACATTTTGGTAATGTTTATTCAGAAAGATGGTGCCGCCCTCTGTGCCTTTTAGCAGCATGTATTTTCCGGAAAGACTGTGACAATAGGTTGATGGCCTTATGATTTATTTTCCGAACGGGGACACTCTTGAGTGAAAGGGGAGCCATTAATTAAGCCAGGATGATAGACATAAACTAGGATGCGTGGTCATCCTTGCCATAGGGAATGTAGGAGGCAACGTCACGTTTTGGCACCACTGTGTTCCAGAACAGTCTCCGGGCATGGGGTGCTCAGATGAGGAAAAGGTTTATAGTATTGATTAATACATATTGGATGCTGTCCTGTGTAATGGCACTTAGTTGTTGCAATAACCATTTGAGGTAGATAGTTTTCTCCCCTGCTTATAACACAAAACACAGTAGGTGCACCTGGGTGGCTCAGTCAGTTAAGCTTCCGAATCCTGGTTTCGGCTCAGGTCATGACCTCATGGTTCATGAGTTTGAGCCACGCATTGGGCTCTATGCTGACAGCACAGAACTTGCTTGGGATTCTCTCTCACACTCTTTGCCCCTCTCGGTTGCTCTCTTTCTCTCAAAATAAATAAACTTTAAAAATTAAAAAAAATAAAAGAACACAATAAAACTCAGTTGAATCATGGCGGGGTGACATTTTAAACAGTTTGAAGTGACAGAAGCCATTGTTTGAGCTTTGCCAATAGCTTTTTTAGTGGTAGAGATCTCTACGTCTCCTGGGTAGAGGTTATCTGTACTCCAGCAAGAACCTTTTGATCAATTGGTTTACATGTGGCAAGGTCAGGTGATTGGGTCCCCTTTGTTCTGGAGGAAGGGAGGAATTTTTTGTGCTTAGAAAAGGTGGTTCTCTCAAATACCTTAGTTATGGATGAATCAAAAACCAATTATAGGGGAAGAAGTGGAAATTTTAGTAGAATAGGTGTTGTGGACTCTCGAAAATCACTGACTCGGAGCATCTATTCTCCCCACCTTCCAGAACCTATTTCCCTGCATCTTTTGACAACGTTTTAGAACTGCAGAAAAGTGGCAACACTCAATATCTCTTCAATTAGATTCACCAGTTTGTAACATTTTGCCACATTTGCTTTACATCCTATTTATTTATTTATTTATTTATTTTGCCATTTAAAAGTAAGTTGTGAAATAGAAGACATCCAAGTTGGTAAGGAAGAAGTAAAACTTTCACTATTTGAAGATGACATGATATTCTATATAGAAAAACCCTAACGACTCCACCAAAATACTACTAGAACTGATAATTGAGTAAAGTCACAGCATACAAGATCAATGTGCAGAAATCTGTTGCATTTCTATACATTAATAATGAAGCAGCAGAAAGAGAAATTAAGAAAATCCCATTTACAATTGCACCAAAAATTATAACCAAAGAGGTGAAAGACCTGTACTCTGAAAACTACAAAGCATTAATGAAAGAAATTGAAGACGACACAAAGAAATGGAAAGACATTCCATGCTCATGGATTGGAAGAACAAATATTGTAAAAATGTCTATCCTACCCAAAGCAATCTATAGATTTAATGCAATCCTTATCAAAATGTCAATAGCATTTTTCACAGAGCTAGTACCAACAATCCTAAAGTTTATATGGAACCACAAAAGACCACAAAATAGCCAAAGCAATTTTGAAAAAGAAAAGCAAAGCTGGAGGTAACACAATTCCAGACTTCAAGTTACATTACAAAGCTGTAGTAATCAAAACAGTATGCTACAGGCACAAAACAGTATGGTACTGGCACAAAAATAGACACATAGATCAATGGAATAGAATAGAATACCCAGAAAGAAACCCATAAATATATGGCCAATTAATCTTTGTTAAAGCAGGGAAGACTATCCAATGGTAAAAAGTCAGTCTCTTCAACAAGAGGTGTTGGGAAAACTGGACAGCTACATGCAAAAGAGTGAAACTGGACCATGTTCTTACACCATATGTAAAAGTAAATTCGAAATCGATTCAAGACCCAACTGTGAGACCTGAAACCATACAAATTCTTGAAGAGAGCACAGTCAGTAAGGTCTCTGATATAGGCCATAACAACATTTTTCTAGATTAGTCTCCTGAGGCAAGGGAAATAAAAGCAAAAATAAACTATAGGGACTACATAAAAATAAAACGCTTCTGCACAGCGAAGGAAACAACCAACAAAGCTAAAAAACAATCAACAAAACTAAAACCTATTTTCCCAACAGAATGGGAGAAGATATTTCCAACAAAGGCTTTGTATCCAAAATATATAAAAAACTTATAAAACTCTACACCCAAAAAACAAGTAATCCAATTAAAAAATGGGCAGAAGAGGGGTGCCTGGGTGGCTCAGTCAGCTAAGTGTCCAACTTTGGCTCAGGTCATTATCTCTCAGCTCATGAGTTCAAGTCCCATGTCAGGCTTTCTGCTGTCAGCACAGAGTCGGCTTCAGATCCTCTGTCTCCTCCTCTTTCTGCTCCTCTCCAGATTGTTCTCTCTCTCTCAAAATAAATAAATAAAAACTTTTAAAAAATGGGCAGAAGACACGAACAGACATTTCTTCCAAGAAGACACCCAGATGGCCAACAGACACATGAAAAGATGCTCAGCATCACTCATCATCAGGGAAATGTGAATCAAAACTACAATGAGATATCACCTCACACTGTCAGAAGGGCTAAAATCAAAATACAGGAAACAACAGGTGCTGGCGAGGATGTAGAGAAAAAGCACCTTCTTGCCTGACTGATGGGAATGAAACCTGATGCAGCCACTGTGGAAAACAGTATGGAGTTTTCTTTAAAAGTTAAAAATTGAAGTGTCCTACAATCCAGTAATTGCACTACACGGTATTTACCCCCAAAACACAAAAACTAATTCAGAGAGATACATGCACCCCTATGTTTATAGCAGCATTATATACAATAGCCAAATTATGGAAGCAGCCCATGTCCATCAACAGATGAATGGATAAAGAATTGGTTTATATACACAATGGAATATTATTCAGCCATAAAAAATGAAGTCTTGCCATTTATAATGACATGAATGGAACTTGAGAATGAAATAAGTCAGAGAAAGACAAGTACCATATGATTTCACTCATATGTGGAATTTAAGAAACAAAACAAATGAGCAAAGGAAAAAGAGAGAGAGAGAGAGAGAGAGAGAGAGACAAGCCAAGAAACAGACTCTTAACTACTGAGAACAAATTATGGTTACCAGAGGGGAGATGGGCGGCGCGGGAGTAAAACAGGTGATGGGGATTAAGGAGTGTACTTGTAATGTATGGAATTGTTGAATCACTATTGTACGCCTGAAACTAATATAACACTATATGTTAACTATACTGGAATTTTTAAAAAGTTGCAAATGTCACCTCCCCACCATCTTCTATGAAGGACATTCTTCTAAATAACCACAATCCCATGATCACACTCAAGGAATCAAACGCTGACACAATAATATTATCTAATACACATACCATATTCACAGTTTCTCAACCTTACAAATGATGAGTTATTACAGCTGTTTCTTTTTTTCAATCCAACTGAGAATCTCATATTTCCTTTATTTCTTATATATCTTTAATCTCTTTTAATTTAGCAGAGTTGTCTTATTTTACTTTGTTTTGTTTGCTTTTGGTCTTTTGTTGACACAGATATTTTTGAAGAGTCAAGACCATCTGTCTTGTAGAATATTCCATAATCTGGATTTATCTGAATGCTTTCTCGTGATTAGATTCATGGACCCCTTCTGTTTTGAAGTTCAACATCACCTCTGATGCACTGGAGACTTTAACCAAGGCCCCTGCCAGAGAAGACTCCAACACTTCCCTCTCCACGTAGAGATTCACTAGATGAGAAAAGGGAATCTGAGGCAATGACTCAGGCTTAACAACCAGGTTTAGAGGATGGTTAGTTATTTTTGTAGTGTGTGTGTGTGGAGGGGGTGGGGGTGTGATGAATATCAGATTGAGAGAATAAAGAGGAGGAAGTGGAGAAGGGGAAAGAAAAGAAAACTAACAAGGTGTTTTGGTATTGTTTTTTTTTGTTGTTGTTTTTGAAACCAACATTTTATTGAGCTCTCCTACCTCTCAGAAATCTATCCCAGCAGATTTTCTCTTTGCCATGGGCATCACAGACACGGGGGTGCAGCCAGCACTCCCCCTATGCCCGCCTATGGCCCATCTGGGAGGGGAAGCCTCCTTCCCAGGACAGGCCACTGCACGTACGATGCAGGGCCAGGAGAGCAGGTCCAGCGAGGCCTTGGTGCTGGCAGTTAACCAGTAACGACCCGAGAGGTATGATGAATTCATTTCTCCTGCAAAAAGAAAAAAAACCTAGTATGAAACCTCAGTAGTGTTCCAGCACTCAGAGTTTAAATATTAAAAAGGGATCATCAGAAAACAGTTAAAAAAGACAACAAAACCAACTGAAGCCACCTCCTGGTGGGGGGGGGGGTGCAGAGGCCAGCCCTGCACCCTCCCACCCTCACTCCACACTGAGCAGCAGCAGGTGTCACTGGAGAAGGTGGAGCCCCAAACCTAGCAGCAGCAACAGCAGCAGCAGGGACAGCGCCAGCCGGTGCCCTGGGTTGGGGGACAACTGTGGGATCAAGGGGACGGGGTAGGTGGCGAGAGGTGAGGACTTCAGCCTTGAACAGGTGTGCTCATTCTGCAATGCCTCCTATGCTCGCTCTGTGGACGCAGGGGTGAGCCCTGAGTGGCTGGGAGTGGGGTGGGCCCAACGAGTCAGGGAAGGTGGAGAACACAGGAGCACCCACTCCTAACTGAAGAGGTCTGGAACAAGTTGACCAGAAAGAGGGGCACAGGTGGGGCGGGGCAATGGCCCCAAGAACAGGGCAGAGGAGGAGAAGCCAGCCCACCCAGGCTGTGGCTCGTCTCCTGGGGACTCAGAGGGAGGAATGGAGAGTGGTCAGGAAAGGTGCTCAAGGGAGGAGGCACCTGCTGGGTAGATGAGGGAGGAAGCACCCATGTCTGCCAGACGAAGGTGCTCCTGGCAGAAGGAGAGGCATGAGCACAGGTGGCAAAGCAGGCAAACACGCTCAAGAATTCAAGCATGGAGTCAGTAAACCAGGCGTCTCAAAGCCAAAGGCCTCTGGGACCAGGCACAAGCAGAAAAGTGGGGAAGCCAGCATGACAAGACAATAGGGAGTAGTGGGGCCTGTGGCACTCAGAGAGGATATGCCCTAGGGAGTATCACCCCATGCAGGAGGGTAAGTCAAGGTCATGAAATCTCAAGGCTTCTTTACCCTGTCCCTGATAGGGGCAGGAAGCTCCAGATCCTTATGTTCTCCCTGAGATTAGTGAGACCGTCCGAGAAACTTCTAAGAGCACCTGTCAGGCCTGTCTGCTTGTGGGTGAAGGCCAGGCTGTACCTGGACAGCCCAGGCAGCTCGCCGATGTGGGACAGCATCCACCTGACTTCCATCTTGTCCCTGATGAAGGCTGCCGCATGGCCACGTCGTCAGGTTTGTTGCTGTTAGGGGAGGGCCCAGGACATAGGAACCCCATGAGATCGGTCATGCCAGGAAGGTCCAGAATTTCTGGAGCTCCTGCAGGAAGGTGCTCAAAATGACGGCCCTGGAGAGGGGTACTTCCAGAGACATTTCTTCTCTCGCGTCAGAGGTGGTGGTGGCGGTGGCAGTGGTGGAGCCGGGAGGCGTGTTGTCTCTAAAGAGAAAAATATGTGGTAGAAAGAGCAGTCATGGTGGTAGAGAATGGAGACATATGGTGTACAAATTAATTTTTCCAGCTTTTTTCTCTTTAAGGCAATTATAAAGCAGAACAGCTCTTTGGGCTAATAGACCCCTAACGTTCTATGATTTATTAGAATAATTAGAAAGGGAGATAAAACCCTTTTGAGATAGGAAGTTGGAAGCTCACATTTTTGAAAACGTGATTTTTTTTATTACCTAAGATAATGAAGCAGGACATGTCATTATATACATAGCTTATCCATTGCCATGTAACTAGTAAATGGCAGAACCAAATTTCAGACCCAGGATTGTCTTGTTTGTTCCTGTTCTTTCTGCCATACTTCATTTTCTCTCAAAAGAATCTCTCATGGGATGGATAGGTTGTTGTGATTCTTTGCAGTACCCTGGAAAAATAAAATGTCTTTCCCACTGGTATGGAAAACTCCAGTTCTACCCTTATAGCCTTTCATAAATATGAAATTCCATATGAGTGAAATGGAGCCTGTGTCCACGCTTCTAAGTCAATCTATTTCTTCTTCAGAAAACTTTCATGTGATATTGGAATTATGAAGAATTTGGTTTGGGGTGCCTGGGTGGCTCAGTTGGGTGAGCGTCTGACTCTTGATTTTGGCTCAGGTCGTGATCCCAGGGTCATGGGATAGCCACATATTGGGCTTTGCTCTGAGCATGGAGCCCGCTTGAGATAGATAGACGGATGGATGGATGGATGGATGGAAGAATAGATAGATAGATAGATAGATAGATAGATAGATAACATTAGGTTGGAATGTATTAAACACTTGGGAAAGCCCACGGCAGCTGTGTTAGCCTTAAAGGATACTCCCATCTTTGGGAAGGCCTAGGTTTGGCCTTCCACCAGATTTGTTTGCAGGGTGCTTTGTAATTCTGTACACACAACAAGTACTTTGACTTCCCCATTGTGAGAGCTGGCAGATGAAAGCTCAGGAAGGACTGTGAAGTAAAGGTGATGTATTTGCGCAAACAACAAAAACTCAGAAATGAATGATGTTGGAATTCTGGCAGTGATGCTGCAGTAAACCATGATCACAGTCATGGAAAACCAGATTTAACATTCAACGAAGAAAGCATATGGTGTCATTTCTTATGCCTACCCCACCCCCACCCTACCTATTCACAGTCTGGGATTCTTTCTAACTTGATACTTGTGCAAAATTTCCTCCATTTGTTTTGCAACTATAGAAGATAGTGTAGCTTCCCAAAATTCGTATAGACCCCTGTCTTGTGAAGAAGCAACACTCCAAATAAACTTTATAATAAGAGGTTTGCAGGGGTGACCGAGTGGTTCAGTCAGTTCAGCATCCGACTCTTGATTTCAGCTCAAGTCATGATCTCGTGGTTCGTGAGTTCAAGCCCTGCATTGGGCTCTGAATTGATAGCGAGAAACGTGCTTGGGATTCTCTCTCTCTCTCTCTTTCTCTCTCTGCCTGCCCCCTGCTCATTCTCTCTCTCTCTCTCTCTCTCTCTGTCTCTCAAAATAATTTTTCAAAAAAGAAGTAAAATGTTGGAGAGGGTGGCAATAACAAGGGACAGGGAGGTATGGGTGATAAAGAAGAAGTGACAAATGCACTTTCTGAGGAGATGTGAAAATGGCGCTAGGTTGGGGAGGTGAAAATGGCGCTAGGTTGGGGAGGTGAAAAAGGTGCTAAGTTGGGGAGGCCAAGTTGTATGGTGAGGCTGATGGCACACAGTCATTGTTCTGGAGAAAAGGCTTTTGCTATGGGTTTCTTTACAGAGGCCAATGTCTCAGCTTCAGTTTCAGGAAATCCCGAAACAGGAAATAAGATGTTGCAAGCTTTGGGCTTTGGGGACAGACTCATGAGAGCGATAAATTTCAACAACCTAAAAATTGCTCGGTGACTTCTTGGCTTCTGAGGACATGTAGCCGAGCCAAGGTGAAGCCACCCTTCCTCCCCCCCACCCCCACCCCTCACGTGCAGCTGGCTCAAGTGCCCTCAGTCTTCATAAACACAACCACATTCTTCAGCTCTACACCGGACCTCCCCTCAAGTCACACAATCCCTCAGCAAACTAAGGGTCATTCATGAAGAGCCCGGAAAACAAGGAGAAAACAACTCCCGATCCATGTGGCATAGAAAGAATCTGTTTTGGTGGGAACAGGAGGGGAACTGGTGTGGAATTCAGGGTTTAAACAGTCTGATCTCAGCACTGGCAGCCTCTGAAATGACCTTGGAAAAGACCTTGCGTCAATTCCATCAGAACCTCCGGACAAAATACGTGAGTTCAGCCAAACATTTGAATGTTTCCGACGTTTGCCTGTTTGCCATCATACAGGGGATGGTCTTCACTGCACTGGGATTCAGTGTGACTCTCAGGAAGGCTGTTCTGAAGGGATCCCTCCCCACCCCCTTCCCTCCTTTCCTAACACCCTGCAAATTATGCGGGAACATTGGACATGGCAGATATATCTAGCTGTTGTCTGACTCACGTCTCACCTAGAACATGGTAGCATTGGATTTAGATTAATTTGGACCTGACTAAAGTGACACTAGAGACTGGGAACCTGAATGTGTCCACCAGGATTTACAAATCTTTTAAAATGTTCTCATGTGTGCTTGCGGCTTCCCAATTAGGCAGAGAACTTGGTGTCAGGCTGTGCACGGCTTCTCCTGTGTTTACATGTGTCACATATTTCTTCGGGGCACTGCCCAGTGGGGTAATTGATTAATCTAAGGCAGCCATTAATTGTTTGATGTTTGTTCTATAGAAGGATTGGAGATGGTCTCAGGGCAAATATAATTTGAGAATAGCCAGGGGTGAGTGACAGCATCACTGTTCTCTCATCTCCCACTGACTCCGGACATTCAAAGTGAGCTTGGCAATTATCTAAGAAAGAAAGGAGCGACATGTGGTTTTTTCCCAACGGGGGATTTCATTGTCCATTTGGGTCCTTTGTTTACTGCGTCGCAAAGAAACCATGACAACCATATTTGTCTATTTCCTCTCCCCTAGATGCTTTTGGCTCCATCTGTTCGATATTCACCAGTGAAGTCAACTTTTCATCTCTTTTTTCGTTATATGTGGAAGTGTGCTTAGGTGAGTTCCTTTTTTTTAAAGTAAAAGAAAAGAAAAATTTAAAGGTGGTGCTTGACTGGATGTATTGTTAAACACCTTCTCTACACTTCCTCCTTCTTAATTTCCACTGGCATGTGACATGCTCACTTATTTGACTTGCCAGAAGGTGTGGGTGCAATGTGCAGAGACGGGCCATCCCAGGAAAACAAAACAAAATAAATCCCCCCTGCTCTGTAGGTATATGTTTGTGTGATGAAAAATGCCTCCTCTATATTCATATCGACGTCTAACTTTATTCCTCTCTACTAACAAAATCTCAGGCAGTGGCAGCGAGGAACAGCTCTGTCCTTCCTCAGAAGGTGGTTTTGTCTTCTTGTTAAGGCTTTTTACGAGTTTGTACGGTCATGTGGCTCTTCGACGGGTGTGGAACACAGAAAGCGGTAACTAAGAGGAAGAAATATGGGGCCCGGCTTGAATGGGACACCAAAGAGACTTCTTTTGCTGGTGTAGGGTGACCTTTCACAATTGTGAAAGTTCCCCTGTTACAACTGAGTAGCCCCAGACAGAAGTACCCCAGGCTCAGGACTCCTGGCTGTGTCTAACTTTGCTTTTGCTATTAACTACCTTTGTGATCGCGAACAAACCATAGTACCTCAATATGGCCTCCACTTCCTTCATATGTAAGGTGAAGTAGTATTAGGTGACATATAAGTCTCCAAAGAGCCTTTAAATGATCCTGTTCTGTTTCATGGCTAAACGGTAACAGGGGCTAATGATTTTGCTAGTTTTCTTCTCATACCCCTCGTGTATAATTCTAGCCTCAGACTTCTTCGTGTCGCATTCTATAGCCTCTCTCGTCTATCCTGTCCACTTCACGTTTTCAACGATCGTTCATATACTTGTGACTTAAACCATTAAACATTTTTATGTTCCATTATAGTTACATAAAATACAGTGCACCCATTTCAAGTTCAGTGAGTTATTTGGAATATATATACAGCCATGTATCCACCACCACAATCAAAATATAGAACATTGATGGCAGCCTAACGAATCCCCTAGTTCTCTTTTGCATTCAACCCTCCCCCATTCCTGGCCCACAACATCGCTAATCTGCTTTCTGACACCAAACGTTTTGTTTTCATCTTTAAAGCCATGCTTCTAATTGCGATCAGATATGCATGTTCAGCTACCCACTGGGAAATATGATTTAGATGCATCACAGGGCCCTTGACCTTTATAAAATGGAAATCAAGATCTTTCCCCATAAATCTAATCACCAAAAGTGTACATCTGAGAATCAGCTATGTTCCTTCCTTGCCTTCTCTCTCTGTATTCATCCATCCCACTTAGGAATCCACTCCCTTAGTGTATTCTCATCTATCCCTTCCTTCTGTCACTGTTTCAGGTTAAGCCGTCACTAACCACAGTCTAGTCTCGTTCCGAAGTTCCATGGATTTCTTCTAAGGTCATGCCCCACATCCCTCTACCACCTAGCTCAGATTACCTTTGTGTAACCTTTCTCCAATATATTTGTATGGTGTAAACTTTATAGTCCACTCACTTCAGGGCCTTTCAATAAAATCTTTCTCTTGTAAATCAAATACTCCCTAGCTTAATATCCTTTAATAGCCACTCATCCCCTTTGGGATATAGACTCTGGTATAACCCTTACCGGACTTTTCAGGCTCACCTCTTACTTCCTCATTAGCGTGCCCTGTGCTCTGCTAAAACACACTAACTATATGTTGCCTGAACACTCCATGTTTTCTTCATACCTATACATCTTTGAATAGAGTGTTTTATTTCCTCTGCCTGGAATATCAACTGGATGAATCCCTATTTATCGTTCGAGTCTCAGCTCAAATGATTTCCTCAGTGACGCTTTCTTGAATACTCTCAAAGGCTGTTAGTTATTCTCTCCTTTCATTACACAATGTACATTTCTCCTTTATACTCACCAAGATTACACTCCAACGTGGAAAAGGAGGGGGCAATACAACTCATTCCCCAGAGTCGACTTAACAGGTTGCTAGGTTGAGCTCATGTGTACATACTCACATGTGTGCACATACACACACACTGATAGAGAATGAGGAAGAATACTTTGATAGTCTTTGACTTTTGGTTCAAGTTCTACCTTCTAGCTCAGTAAGAGTTTTAATGAAGGGTTGTAGCTTTATGAGTGACTCTCCTCCACACTTCATAGGTTCTCCGGTTTCGTTCACTGGTCTGCAACTCACTATGTTTATTGTCTTCCATTCCCTACTCGGGGTCCTGCTTCCTCTGCAGGTGTACATTCTTGAGCACCGTCAAGTCCTCTGCTGGATGCCACCCCAGGTGGAGGGAAAGAGACCTTCCCAATGTTCTAGGCTATCTAGCATCTGCAATATCGTAGGCATGTTCTGTAGATTGTCTTGCTAAAATATCATGTCTCCTATTATCTTCTTTTATCCTAGTCTGGTATGCTTCTACATCATGAGGAGAAAATTTAGATAGGAAACACCTCTCCTGTAATGTTTATAAAAGGACTTACTATATTGTAATTTTTATGATCTATTTACATGTTTGCCTCTTATAGACTGAGTTTCTTAGAGATCAGATAGTGGTTTTTTTTTTCTCTCTAGTGCCCAGCATAATGAATGAATGAATGAATCTTATGATGAACTTGGATCCTGCCTATATTTCTTTTATAAGACTAATGATTTTATGTTAAGTAGCATGTTCTGCCTTAAAAAAATTCTCATGAGCAAATGAAAATGTGTTTGAATATCTAGAACTGTTTGAATTGGAAACCTTTCCATTTAAAATTAGCAACAAGCATAGGCAATATTTTGATATTGATACCTCTAATTCAGTGCATTATATTTTAAAGTAGAAATTAAAGCCAAGCTTGCATAATTAATTTGGATGCTTAATTTGCCAAGTCTTATTGCTGTTGGTCGACTTGTAGATATATAAGATCAAGCAGTATTTGAAGAACTTACGGTATGTTAAAAGATAAGAAAATAAACTGAGAAAATGCAACTGACTAATATACACTTTTTTCTTTAGCATGTTCGAGAGGAAGCTAAATGTCAGCTCAGAGTGCTGACTGCAGAGATCAAGGTGGGTTGTTTGTTTTCCTCAGGGAGTATAAGAGGCTGGATGGGTTCTCTTGTTTCTTCTGTGCAGAAGGTGACAGGCCCAGGAGAAGAAACATCTGGAAATCCGCGGCTTTTGATAAATGTCTGTTGAAGAATAGGTTGTGTGGTTAAGTGTCAGAAAGTTGGGTAAAATAGTCAAGAAGTCTTTTGGAGATATGGATACTTCAAAATGCCTACAGCGGACGGTAATTTCAGATCATTTGGAGAGATAGTGCTCCCTAGCCAAGGGCTAAGATCTCTTGGAAATTTTCTCTGCCTAGCCTGTCTCATGATGGCTCTTTGCTTGCTTTGTGTAACTATAACATTCATGTGGGCTGTCTAATATTCTCTATGTTTATATGATGTATGACTATATGATACTGTAGGATATTCCCAAATTGTATTTCACCTACTAGATTATCTTGTCCTAGGGGGTCATGTCCTTTTTTTGCATTCTCTCTAGCTCAGTATATATCTACTATGTTCTAAACATTTTTACATATGGCTATGATGTGATTTGGGTCTTAGAACAATTTTGTAAACTGAAAATATTGTCATTCTGATTTTTGCAGATGGAAACACAGATGTAGAGTGTCAAGTAACTTATACAAATTTACACAGCAAGCAAGTGGCAGAGTCCAGATTTGGATTAAAGTTCATGATCATTCCTCAGTATACTTTTCTAAAGACACAGAATTATTCTGAAAAGAGTACTGAGATGTTCTTTAGCCGACAAAATAAAATAAAGAGACAGCTTTTTTTTTTTTTGTCATGGAATTAGTGTGTTTTTCATATCATCTGAATATTATGTCCATTCTATGTTGGTCATTCATGGAATGTGTAATCCAAGGTTCTGCTTTGAACTGGTACTTGATAGAGATGGGTTCATGGGCTGACAGTGTGAACCCAACGCTCATATGAAAGACCATGATGCTCGTCTGTTGATCTGGAAGTTTAGTCAAAACAGTAAGGTAAGTTCACCAGAAAGGAAATGTAGCTCACAATGAAGCAATGTGAATGTCTCTCACAGAGTTTTCTCTTTTCCTTTCCCCTGCGCTGAGGGGTGGGTTATTATTTTAAAATGCAATAAATACCACGTTCTGTAATTGCTCATTCTATCATATTCTCTCTTTTCATTCTTCACTGTTCCTCCTGCCATCTTGATGACACCTCCTTCAGGCACTCACAAATTTCATCCCTCGAAAATGGAATGTAAAAGCCCATTAAACTATGCCACACGTGGCAATTAATTGCCAGAAGAAAGTCACCCAGAACCTTGATCTCGGACCTGTCCTTTAAATGATGTAAATCCAACTTATCTCACTCTGAAGCTTCTTTGAATTTTAGTGTCTCCATCACCGTATGGTAACACTCCTCCCTTCTTCAGGGTAATTGAATAAAAAGATGGAATCACCCCATATGCATTTTTAATTGCATCTCTTTGGATAAAATAGGTTGATGTCACAAGAGTCTTCTTTCCTGAACTAACTGCAGATGTGTTTTTAATACAAACTGTATCAGTCTATAAGAAAGCTAACAGAAAAGCTCTAACAGAAAGCTCATGAAAAATAGTCCCTGTCGGCCAACTCGTGAGTCCCAATTGCATTAAACAATTTCACATTAAATCTTTATTTTGATGGTTTTTATTCAGCTTATTTATGCCTCGGACCCATATAGGGTGTCACAGTTATAAAAATGCCATAAAATAAGGCCACGAATGAAATTATCTTTAGGTATGAAATAACTTATTCATAGATGAAGGTAGATTGTATTGCTAGCTTTTACTGAGGAAGGGATTTGCAGATTGTCTCTGGGATGATTTGGTAACTGCTAGCTTGGGTTGTTTTCTGTCCTTTGGATGTGTGTCTATATTCTCTAAAACTCTTTCGATTTTAGCTGGAACATCCACTCTCGTGGCTCCAAAGCAGAGCTAATCTGCTTTTCTGCTTCACAAGCTTCATCTGTGTTTTTGTTTTGTCTCAGCAAGTGAAGGAAAAAGATCAGGGCATGAATCTCTCACTCCATTAGAAGGATGCATTTCCACTTTCATCCAATTAGCTGCTGTAATTTGAAGCTTTGGGGGCCTGCTGATAAGGTGGGAGGCTGGCAGAAGCAAGGCCTGCAGAAAGCTTTCCGAGGGCACACAGTGAGTTGTTATCATGAGTTTCACTGGAAAGATCAAGTATCAGGCCTGCTCACCCCAGCCTGATCCGCCAATCCTCATATATATTCATTAACCATCGATATGTGGTTACTCAGCAAGGTTACACGAGCCTTCACACACAGGTTCTGTAAGGTCTGAAAGCACACGGAACCAAAGCAGCCAGCGACTGGATCAAATTTCTAGCACAGCTTGTTCTCAGGGGCAAAGAGTTTAAGCAGCTATCTTCTTCCCCTCATTAGGTATTTATTTATTTTAAAGTTCATGTTTTTATTTTTGGGAGAGAGATTGTGAGTGTACAAGTCAGGGAGGGGCAGAGGGAGAGAGAGAGAGAGAGAGAGAGAGGGAGAGAGAGAGAGAGAGAAAAGAGAAAGAGAGAGAGAGAGAATCCCAAGTGGGCTCCACGCTGTCAGTGCAGAGCCCGATGTGGGGTTCAAACCCACGTAGGGTGAGATCATGACCTGAGCCGAAATCAAGAGTCCAATGCTCAACCCACTGAGCCACCCAGGTGGCCCTCCCTCTTGTAAACATAATGGTATCCTGGAACTTTTAATCAGACTCCTTTCATTCATTTTTACTGATCTCTTTGATAATGAACAGGGCAAAGGAACTAACAAGACAATGGAACTTGTTATTTCTGGAAGTCTGAGGAGACTCTTGTAAATTCCCAGCACAATGAGGCGATGATTTGCCCAGGCAAAAGGACCTGAAAAGTCCCAACACCCCATTTTTATGTCTCTCTGTCCCTTCTTGCAATATGAGCAGAGAACACACGTACTTCTAAAAATAAGGCCAGGGGCGCCTGGGTGGCTCAGTCGGTTAAGCGTCCGACTTCGGCTAGGGTCATGATCTCGCGGTCCGTGAATTCAAGCCCCGCGTCAGGATCTGTGCTGATTGCTCAGAGCCTGGAGCCTGTTTCAGATTCTGTGTCTCCCTCTCTCTCTGACCCTCCCCCGTTCATGCTCTGTCTCTCTCTGTCTCAAAAATAAATAAACGTTAAACAAAATAATAATAAAATAAATAAAAAAATAAAAATAAGGCCAGATATTCTCTGACAAGTTTAGCCTGACTATAAAGGTAATGAACATGAAAGGGATTCTGCTCTAAATTTAGGTGTTGGGTGTTTTCTTTTCTAGAATGATCTCCCATTTTTCCTGGGAAAACTCCAGCACCGAAAAACTGTTTGTGAGAAGTAACTATGCAAGGAAGGTTCTTTCCACAAAGAGAAAACTCGTGGACTCGGAATATCTAGTCAATTGCTTCTGAGAGCAAGGATGGGCTTGGCGAAATGGAGAAGTCAGATAACACACTTGGGGTCTGGATCTCTCTTATTTTACTTCTGCAGTATCCTCATCTGTAAAATGAAAGGGAAATTGTATACTGGGAAATTACTAACACGTCTTTTGGCTTCAGTGTTCTATGATTGGTGAGGTGGTGTATCTCAGTTTGGGATTGGCAAATATTAAGCTTGTATATGGCCATTCTTGCCAGCTATATTAACAGCATACACCTCTAATTAATTGTGAAAACTATTCCTGCTGACCTTGGAATTCCAAGGCCTTAAAATCCTTCTCAGCACAGAATTTCAAGCAGCCACTATCCATCATATGAAAAACTTAAGTGCCATTCCGGATATGATGAACAGCGATGTAATGACAAGACAAAGGAATGGACAGGAATCTGATCTTGGGTCTGATTTGATGCTTCTGTGTAACCCCTTGAGAGGTCAATTAAATATTTTAAAGTTAAATTTGATACAGCTTTTGCATGAAAATAAGTTCTCATTTCTCTGGCGTAAGTGCCAGAAGTGCAACTGCTGGTCCTGTGATAGTTGCGGATTTCATTTTCCAAGGAATTTTTGGAGTGGCTACAATATTCCCACCAAATACATTTGAGGGATCCAGTTGTCCTGCATCTTCACCAGCATTGAGTGTTCTCACTGTTTTACATTTTAGCCATCCTGACATCTCATGGTGGTTCTTTTAAAAAAATTTTTTAATGTTTATTTATTTATTTTATTTTTTTGAGAGAGAGAGTGCGAGTGGAGGAGGGGTAGAGAGAGAGGGAGACCCAGAATCTGAAACAGTCTCCAGGCTCTGAGCTGTCAGCACAGAGCCTGACGTGGGGCTAGAACTCATGGAGCATGAGATTATGACCTGAGCTGAAGTCGGATGCTTAACCAACTGAGCCACCCAGGCGCCCCACTCATGGTGATCTTATTTTGCATTTCCCTAATGGCTAATAATGGTGAAGATATTTTCATGGTCTTTTTTGCCTTCTTTATAACATCTTCTATGAAATGTCTCTGCCTGTCTTTAGCCCAAATTCTAATTGGAATTTTTTCCCTTTTTTACTTCTGAGTTTTAAGAGTTTTTCTGTTTTGTTTTGTTTTTTTACATATTCTAGATACTAGTTCTTTGTTGGATAAGTAGTTTACTAACATTTTCTCCTCCTCTGTAGCATGCGGGGTTTTTTCTTTAATTTTGAGAGAGAGAGAGAGAATGAAAGAGCATATGTGCTCATGGAGGATGGGCAGAGAGTGGGAAAGAGAGAGAATCCCAAGCAGGCTCCTGCACAGACCGTGAGATCATGACTTGAGCCGAAACCAAGAGTGAAACGCTTAACAAACTGAGCCACCCAGGCGCCCCTGTTTTCATCCTTTTAACAGGGACTTCCCCAAAGCAAAAGTTTTTGATTTTGAATGTAACGTTTTATGACTTCAATTATTTATTTATTTGGAAAATATTTAAACTTTTTAAATTGAAGAGTAGTTGACAGACGATTTTATACTCATTTCAGGGGTACAGTATAGCGATTCTACATTTATACACATTACAAAATAAGCACCACAGTAAATCCAGTTACCATGTGTGACAATGCACAGTTATTACAATGTTATTGGTTGTATTCCCTGTGCGGTACTTTGCATCCTTGTGACTTATTTGTTTAATAACTGGCAGTTTGCACCTCTTACTCCCCTTCACCTATTTCACCCATTTCCCCACCCCTCCCCTCGGTCAACCACCAGTTTGTTCTTTGTCTTCGTGAGTCTGTTTCTGTTTTGTTTTGTTGGTTCGTTTGGGTTTTTAGGTTCCCCATATAAGTGAATTGTCTTTCTCTGTCTCACTTCTGTCTTACTCATTTCACTTAGCATAATACCCTGTAGGTCCATGCTTGTTGTCACAAGTGGCAAGATTTCATTTTTTATGTCTGAGCCATATTCCAATATTTTTCTTATCCATTCATCTATCAGTAGACACTTACGTTGCTTCCATATCTTGGCTATCATATAGGCAAACCCCAGAGACATTGTGGGTTTGGTTCCAGACTACGGTCATAAAGTGAATATCACAATAAGGTGAGTCAAATGAATTTTTTGGTTTCCCAGTGCATATGAAAGTTTTATTTACACCAAACTATAGTCTATTAAGTGTGCCATAGCATTATGTCTAAAAAAAACCCCAGTGTACATACCTTAATTGAAAAATACTTGGGGCACCTAAGTGGCTCAGTCGGTTAAGCAGTCGACTCTTGGTTTCAGTTTAGGTCATGATCTCATTGTTCGTGGGTTTGAGCCCCGCGTCAGGCTCTGCGCTGACCGCATGGAGTCTGCTCAGGATTCTCTCTCTCTCTTTCTCTCTCTCTGTCTCTCTGCCCCTCCCCGACTTGTGTCCCCTCTGTCTCTCTCAAAATAAAGACACAAACATTAAAAAAAAATATTTTATTGCTTTGGCTCAGGTCGTGATCTCATGGTTCATGAGTTCGAGCCCCACATCAGGCTTGTTGCTGTCAAGCACAGAGCCTACTTCAGATCCTTTGTCTCCTCTCTCTGCTCCTCCCATGCTCATACTTGCTCTCTCAAAAATAAATAAATATTACAATCTCTCTCTTTGCTCTCTCAAAAATAAATAAATACTAAAAAATAAAAAAATATTTGGGGCGCCTGGGTGGCTCAGTTGGTTAAGCGTCTGACTTCGGCTCAGGTCATGATCTTGCGGTTCACGAGTTCAAGCCCCACGTAGGGCTCCGTGCTGACGGCTCAGAGCCTGGAGCCTGCTTCGGATTCTGTGTCTCCTTCTCTCTCTGCCCCTTCCCCACTCGCACTCTGCCTCTCTGTCTCTCTCTCTCAAAAATAAACATTAAAAAATTTAAAAATATAAGTAACTAAGTAAAGAAATACTTTACTGTTAAAAAATGCCAACCATCATCTGAGCTTGCAGTGAGTCATAACCTTTTTGCAGGTGGAGGGTCCTGCCTCGATGTTGATGGCTGTTGATTGATCAGGGTGGTGGTTCCTGAAGACTGGAGGGGCCACGGTAATTTCTTAAAGTAGGATAACAAGGAAGTTTGCTGCATTGATTAACTGTTCACTTCATGAACAATTTCTCTGTAGCATGCGATGTTGTTTGATGACATTTTACCCAAAGTACTTTCAGAATTAGATGCAATCCTCTCAAACCCTGCCGCTGCTGTATCAACTAAGTTTATGTCATATTCTGAAACCTTTGTTGTCAGTTCAATAATCTTTGCAGCACCTTCACCAGGAATAGGTTCCATCTGAAGAAACCACTTTCTTTGCTTACTGTAAGATGCAGCTCCTCATCCGTCAACATTTTATCATGAGATTGCAGCAATTCAGTCCTATCTCAGGCTCCACCTCTAACTCTAGTTCCCTTGCTATTTCCACCATATCTGCAGGTACTTCCTCCACTGGAGTCTTGAATTCCTCCAGGTCATCTGTCAGAGTTGGAATCAACTTCTCCCAAACTCCTGTTCACGCTGATGTTTTGACCTCTTCCCATGAATCATGCGTGTTCTTAATTGACATCTAGAATGAGGAGCACTTTCTAGACGTATTCCATTTATGTTGCTCAGATTCATCACAGGAATCACTATCTATGGCAGCTTATCATCTTATAAAAAGTATTTCTTAAATGATGAGACTTGAAAGTTGAAATTACTCCTTGATCTATGGGCTACAGAATGGATGTTGGATATATACCTAGAAGTGGGATTGCTGGATCATATGGTAACTTTGTGTTTAATTTTTTGAGCAACCATCGTATCATTCGGTAATAGCTGTACTATTTTACATTCCTATCAGCAATGCTCAAGGACCCCAATTTGTCCACACCCTTAAATGACACTTGTTTGTTCTGGAGAATAGAATTTCCAAATATAATTTGGAATTATAGCTCATTGTGGTTTTGATTTACATGTCCCTATTGATTAGTAATGTTCAGCAGCTTTTCATGTGCTTATCTGTCATCTATACATCTTCTTTGAAGAAATATCTATTTAAGTCCTTTACCAATCTTAAGGTTGGGTTGCTCATTTTTGATTGTCAAGTTGTTGGAGCTTTTAAATTAATTCTGGATATTAATCCCTTATCAGACATATGATTTGCAAGTGTCTTCTCTCATTCTGTGGGTTGCCCTTTCACTCTGTCAATAGTGTCCTTTGATGATGTCCACTTTAACTATTTTGTTGTTCCTCTTGCTTGTGCTTGGTGTCATAATGAAGACGTTGTTGCCAAGTCCAATGTCATGAAGCTTTCCCACCTATGTTTTATTCTAGGAGTTTTATAGGTTTGGGTCTTATATTTCAGTCTTTAATCCATTTGGAGTTAATTTTTTTAATTTAATGTTTATTTATTTTTGAGAGAGAGAAAGAGACAGACAGAGCATGAGTGGGGGAGGGGCAGAGAGAGCAGGAGTCACAGAATCCAAAACAGGCTCCAGGCTCTGAGCTGTCAGCATAGAGCCCGACGTGGGGTTTGAACTCACGAACCGTGGGATCATAACCTGAGCCAAAGTCAGAAACTTAACTAACTGAGCCACCCAGGTGCCCCCGGAGTTTTTAATTGTTAAATATAATGTTAGTATCCATCTTCATCCTTTTGCATGTGGATATCCAGTTTTCCCAGCACCATTTGTTGAAAAGACCATCCTTTCTCCATTTTGAATAATCTTGGCATCCTAGTTGAAAATTATTTGACAGTATATGCATGGGTTTATTTCTAGGCTCTCACTTCTGTTCCATGGGTCTATGTGTCTGTTTTCATGCAAGTACAATATTGTTTTGATTATTGCAGCTTTGTAGTAAGTTTTGAAGGCAGGTAGTGTGAGAACTCCAACTTTGTTCTTTCTGAAGATTGTTCAGGCTATTTGGGTCCTTTGAGATTCCGTATGAATTTTAGGATGGATTTTTCCATTTCTGAAAAAATATCACTGAGATTTCCATAGGTTTTTTTTTTCCCCTATAGGGATTGTATAGAATCTGTAGCTTGCTTTGGGTAGTACTAACATCTTAATATTATCAAGTTTTCCAATCCATGAACAGGGGATATATTTCTATTTATTTGTGTTTTTACTTTCCTTCAGCACTATTGTGTGGCTTTCAGTGTATAAGTCTTTTATCTCCTTGGTTAAGTTTTTCCTAAGTATTTTATTATTTTTGATATTATTACAAATGGAGTTGTTTTCTTAATTTCTTCCTTACAGTGTTCATTGTTAGTGTTTATAAATGTAACTGATTTTTGCATGTTGATTTTTTATCTTGTGACTTTACTAGATGTGTTTATTACTGAATTCTAACAGTTTTTCTATTTGTGAAACATTTAGGCTTTTCTACAATAAGATCATCTTATTTTGAACAGAGATAATTTTACTTCTTCCCTTTTCCATTTGGATGCCTGTTTCTTTGTCTTGCCTAATTGCTCTAAAAAAAACAACAACTAGAATTTCCAATGTTATGTTGAATAGAAGTGACAAAAATGGGCACCCTTGTCTCATTTCTGATCTTAGAGAAAACTCTTTCAGCTCTTCACCTTTGAGTTTGATGTTAGCTGTGGGTTTTTCATATGTGGCTTTTATTATGTTGAGGTGATTTCCTCCCATTCCTAGCTTATTGAGTGTTGTTGTTTTTAATAATGAAAGGATGTTGAATTTGTCAAATGCTTTTTCTGCATCAAGCGAGATTTTTTTTCTCTCCATAATTCTGGTAATGTAGTGTATTATATTAATTGATATTCATATGATGAGCCATCTTTGTATTCCAGGAAAAAAATCACACTTGGTCATGGTATATAATCCTTTTGCTAGTATTTTCTTGGGAATTTTTTATCAATAGTCATCAGAGCTATTGGCCTTTAGTTTTCTTTCCTTTTTTATTTATTAAAAAAAAATTAATGTTTATTTATTAGAAAGAGAGAGAGAGAGAGAGAGAGAGAGAGAGATTTAGCAGGGGAGGGGGAGAGAGAGAGGGAGACACCAAATCTGAAGCAGGCTCCAGGCTCTGAGCTGTCAGCACAGGGCCCCACGTGGGGCTCCAGCTCACAAACTATGAGATCGTGGCCTGAGACGAAGTTGGACACTTAACCGACAGAGCCACCTAGGCACCCCTAGTTTTTTTTTTTTTTTTTTTTTTTTTTTTTTTTTTTTTTCTTGTTGTATCTTTGTCTGGCTTGGTAACAGGGTAAGGCTAGCCTTATAGAATGAATCTGAAAATGTTCTCTTGTCTTCAATTTTTGGAAAAGTTTGAGAAAGGTTGGTGTTAATATTTTTCTTTAAATATTTCGTAGAATTCACCAATGAAGCCATCTAGTCTAGGGCTTTTCTTTTCTTCTAGAGAGGTTTTGGTTACTAATTCAATCTTCTTATTAATTATAAACTACTCTAGGCTGAATTGTATCCCTACAGAAGTCATATGTTGAAGCCCTAACACCCAATACCTGAGAATGTGACTGTATTTGGAGACAGGGTTTTAATGTAGTCGTTAAAATGGGGTTGTCAGTAAGCAATACGACTGTTGTCTATATAATAAGAGATTAGGACACACACAGAGACATCACATACGTTCATGCACAAAGGAAAGAGCACGTGTGAAACCCACACTGTGAGAAACTAAATGTCTGCTGTTTAAGCCACCTGGTCTATGGTATTTTGTTATGGCAGGCCCTAGCGAACCAAACTGTGGGTCTGTTCAGATTTTCTATTTCATCGTGATTCAATGTTGGTAGGTTGTATATTTCTGGGAATTCATCCATTTTATCTAGGTTACCCACTTTGTTGGTATATAATTGTTCATAGTACTCTCTTTTACTCCTTTTATTTCTGTACAGTTGATAATAATATCCCCTCTTCCATTTCTGATTTTAGTTTCTGTGGTTTTTGGCTAGAGTAGAAGTGTTATTGTCTAACAGTATTCTGTCTTGCTAGGCTATCCCTTTTCTGCCCCTTTGATATTTTCTAGTTGCCTGTTTTTTCAGCTCCATGTCTGGGGTATATGAAAAGAAAGAGGTGCTCCAGGGTACTTTCCACAGTGTTGTTCCTTGGGTACCAAGTTCCCTAGCAGATCACCGTCTCTCCGTTTTGCAGATTCTTTAAAAAAAATTTTTTTTTTTTTTAAATAGTGAGAGGGTTTTTAGTTGTACTTTTCAGAAGGCAATGTGAAGACTGGACTAGATGATCTCTAAAATCCCTCCCTGGTCTGTGGATTTTCAGATAGGCTTTTCTGATTTTGAAATAACTAAACCCTAAGTAAGCAAACAGAGCCACTGTTCCCTTTAGGTGGAGAGTAAATAGATTAGGGCTCACTGCTAGCATCAAAACAAAGGCAGAGGCGTCATCATTCTACTGTCTTTAGAGAAACTTTAGGTTTCCCCAAAAGCTTTTCATGGGAAAAGCTTTTCTTTCCTTTTTCGTTTTCTTTTTCTTTTGGAGTGGAGTTCAAAGGTTAAATTTTCCTGTTTTCTTTCTCTCTCTCGCTGCTAGTAAACTTGCTCTGGGGCTGAATATTTTTGCTGGCCTTCTAAACTCTGCTTACCCTATTGTCAAATGGGGGCCTAACTATTGGCACCCAGGGTCTAGAGAGAGCTCCGCACCCAGGAATTTGTCTTCTCCACCCTCCTTTCTCCATAGGCAACCTTGTCATTGCCTCAGCCCCCTGCCTTGACCCTTTGATGTCTCTGCTAATGTCCACTGTTGAGTAGGACAGCTCGTTGTTAGTTGTTGTCCCACATCAGAGGTTGTTCAGGTATATTCCAGAATCTAGTCGGAAGCTTAACCAACTGAGCCACCTCGGTGCCCCATGTTAATTTAGGATTAAAGAAATTATTTAAAAATAAATTTCAAAGGGCCCTGGGTGGCTCAGTTGGTTAAGTGTCTGACTCTCGATTTCTGCTCAGGTCATGATCTCATGGTTTATGAGTTCGAGCCCCATGTTGGGCTCTGCACTGACAATGCGGACAGAGCCTGCTTGGGACTCTCTCTCTCTCCACTCCCTCTGAAATAAATAAATAAACTTAAAAAAAAATTCCCAAACACTCAGAATGTGTCACTTCCTAATTGTTTTACTATAGTTTTCCATTGCCTATACTCGTGATGTTATTTACATCTATTTTGCCAGTATGGCAGAAATACCATAGAAGGGTGTGCTCCCAACCTCACAAGCAGTGATATCACACTGGTGGTTTGAAACTGGCCATAGTGGGAGTACTTAGAGTATGGAAGTTAGAAAATGCCACAATCAGAGCTGGATTTATTGTTTTGTTGACTACGTAAACTTAAACAGATGGAGGGGTGCCTTAGTGGCTCAGTCTGTTAAGCATCCAACTCTTGATTTTGTCTCAGGTCATGATCTCCTGGTTTGTGGGTTCGAGCCCCTCATCGGGCTCTGTGCTGACAGTGTGGAGCCTGCTTGAGGTTCTCTCTCTCCCTCTCCTGCCCCTCCCCCACTCGAGGGCCGTGCATGCATTCTTTCTGTCTCTCTCTCTCAAAATAGATACACTTAAAAAAAAGGAAAATGATGGAGAAATGTCATTAATGCAGATTAAACTCACATCTATAGTGGTTATATTATAAATATTCCAAAAATTGAAGAAAAACCTTCTAGTATTCAAAACTATCATCCACCAGGAAGTGATCCTCATGTCACTGACGAGTGAGTCATGTGCTAACATATGTTTCTGTTGTTTTGCTGTTTTATTCATTAATGTAAACAAAAGTATCCACTGACATTCACATCAGAACTACATCTGTGCCATCAAAGATGTGAGTGGCTTTTTGGTAAATTGCATACTCAACGAGCATTTTTTCATAGGCTGTTTCTGTCAAAACATAGTTGGATGGCAATTATAGGTTAGCAACTGATACAAGTTTGGTAAAAAAATAAGCAAAAGGATTCTGTGAGAATCAACTTACATGTAGAATTTACAATAAAACGTATCATAAATTTTATTATTATTTATAAATCATGTGCTGCACATCCCTTATATCACTAAAATTTATAATATATGTGTGTATATATATGTGTGTGTGTATATATATATATGTATGTATATATACATGTATGTATATATATACACACACACATATATATATGTACACACATATACACACATATATATACACACACATATATATATATACATGTCTATTTTTTATCCTGGGGAGCCAGCTGTTAAACATTTATCCTTATGCCACTGTTCAGACCCTAATTCTTCACCAAGGGACTTCAAACACCTTATTTTAAAATTCATTTCCCAACCAAAAGATGTACTTTAGGAAAACTTTTATGTATGAAAAAAGTTTGCTACTTGACTGGATTATTCTCAAAGCCCCCATTGTAATCCATGAATTTGCCAGCAGGTGTCACTGTGGTGTAGGGTCACAGTCTGAAGGGCTCCAGGATTGAGCTCCAATGAAGTTACACAGTGAGTATCTCCTAAAGTCTCTTTATGGAAAGACAAAGTCGCATCCAAAATCTCTGCAAACAGGCAACACAGTCACAGAGGTATAATCTGCTAGTTCTGTTTGTTGGCTTGTTTTATATTTTTAAGTCTGCTGCTACGTGTATGTTCAGAAGGCCTAAAACTCTATGGCCTTGCTATTCAAAGTCTGGTTCATGGACCAGCATCACAGGCATCACCTGGGAGCATGTTAGAAATACAAACTCTCAGGCCTGCCCAAGACCTTTTGAATAAGAATATTCATTTTAATAAGGTCGCCAGATCTCTGTGCACATTCAGGGGAGTATGGAAGCAGCTTATAAGTGACCCATATATTGACGGTTACCACGAGGCTAGGAACAAGATGGAAAAATAATGTCCAGCCTCATCGGTCACGAGAATGCAGGTAGTGGGAAAGAGAGGGACACTTCCCGAGGGAGAGGTCTGATATTTGCCTTAGTGCATGTTGGATGGCCTAATGTTTTTCTTTTTCATTCTGGAAGGAACTTCTCTGGGTCTTTTCCCACATAAACCGATCGAGCTAACTTCGCCGGTGTTTATCTGTTGCTACGTCGCTTCCACGCTCTGTATTTCAGCCGTACTAACTTACCTGCCAGTGTGACCTTCTTAAAGCTCCAGCCAGACTGTATCTATCACTCCACTCCTTAAAGTGGCTTCCTCCTGCTCCTAGAACACGGACCAGAGTCTCTGTCATGTTTTGTAAGGGCTCCTAGGATCCAGCCCTGACTCACTTTGCCCTCCCTCTTCAGTCCTTCTCCTCTCCTTAGACCCAACACTCAGCTCCACTGGCCTTTTGGCCTCTCCTCCCTCACAGTTTTGGGCATTGGCCCATTCTGTTTCCTTTCCCCAAATGCTGCACCCCCTGCCCCAACTCATCTATTGCCAAACTGATACTTTCTTTAAAGAACTTAGGAAGTCTATTCTAACCCCCTTCCTAGATGCATTGAAGTCCTTCATTATATGATCCTCTAAGACTTGCATTTTCATTTTGTATGCTTATCATGTTTGTGACGACTCTTTTTCAGAGGACTCTTTTCTCTGGCAGACTTTTCTCTATAAAGGAGGGAGTATGTCTGCCTCATTCATCCAAACACTCTGTCATGGCCTTCGACATCCTGAACAATCTGGTCCCCATCTCCCCCACCAGTCCTTCATCTTTCTGCTTTCACCATCTTCTGCCATTCCTGTCTCTTGCCTTTCCCTTGTTCTCCTGTCTCCCAAACACACCAAACATCTCTTGCCATAGGTTTTTGTACTAGCTGACCTTTCTGTCCTGGCCCTTCCCCACTGTTTTCCTAAAGTCTTTAAGTCTTAGTTATACTTCTGGAGGCAGACTGGATTGGAGGTGTGGTGATAAGCTTTGGTTTCCATCTTATACTACATCTGTCTTTTGATGGATTATTTTGTGGTCCACTGGTAAACAGAAGAGAGCTGACCTGTCTTGTGTATATTTGACAAAGGTATGACTCTGGGCAGAAGTCCCTTCTTCTGGAACACCAGGTTGCTAGGTTCACTTCTCCACCAGCTCAGACCTGAAGATGACTCAGACCTGAAGATTTACCTGTGGGAAATAAAGAGCCAAGAAGACCTGGGAAACGGGATATAATGGTAGTGAGAGTTGTTTATTTTTTGGCCTACCTATGAAAGTCTGAGAAGTGGTTAAGGCCCCTTCCTTCTTCATTACTCACAAGTTTACAAAAATAATATTAAGGGAGAAACTAAAATGAAGGCAAGCAATTCAAGTTGTGCTTTCTCTTAGTGTGACAACAGAATTGTTGCTTAGAGAACAAATGTGTGCTTCCATTCTTTCCTTCATTCAGCTCCCTGCTTACAGAGCTCTCGCTGTATGCGATGTCTTGCATTTGGGCCCACACTCATTTTTCTTAACCCAACTACAACGCTTAAACACACCGAACCTTGATCCCCTGATGAACCCATCCTTCAAAGCTTTCAAGTTAAACTGTCTGCTCCTACGGGAAACCTTTCGTGATTCATTCCCTATGAAGAATTCCTCACTCTCCCTAAGTGGATGTGTACAGTTTTATTCACACTATTTAGTTTAATACAGTTAATTCAATTGAACAAATATTTGTGAAGTGTCTGAACTGTTCCTGGAAATATGCTAGTTGCTGGAATTATAAATGTGAAAAACCACAGTGCCTTCTCCAAAAGGGTTTATAACTGGCCTGGGAAGTCCACTGTAGATGGGCAAGAGAGAATGAAAATCACAGACTGAGAGATGTGCATATCATAACATGTCTGGGAAGCATTCCTGGTGTGGAATGAATGGAGCATAGGTTTTAAGGAAAGGAGGAAGAGGGAGCATGGTAGGAGATGGAGGGAGAATAGGTAACAGTAATATTAATATTAATATTGATATTAATATTAACTACAGGGACACCTGGGTGGCTCAAGCATTAGTTAAGCATCTGACTTCAGCTCAGGTCATGATCTCACAGTTGATGGCTTCAAGCCCTGTATCAGGCTCTGTGCTGACAGCTCAGAGTCTGGAGCCTGCTTCATATTCTGTGTCTCCCTTTCTCTATACCCCTTCCCCACTCATGCTCTGTCTCTCTGTCTCTCTTTCTCTCTCAAAAATAAACATTAAAAAATTAAAAAAATATATTAGCTACAACTGCATTTGTTTGCCAGGAACTAAGCCAAGCAGTTCACAGTAACACAGAGATGTTAAGTAACCTGTACAACACCACACAGCTTGTTAGTGGTAGAGCCAGGATCTGATGTACAGTGTGTAAACTTGAATTTCATTGTAGGTAAATTGTCAGTCCAACGAGCATTTAATAGATACCTTCAATGCACGAGACACTCTTCTAGTTAATGTGCGTGTCTGTCTTCCCTACTGGTTTGTGATTACTCCAAGGGATGGAAATTTTTATATTTATCCTTGTCAATCCCTTGCATTGGAGAGAGCCTGGAATGAAGCAGCCATAAAAGAATTGTAGTTCATTGTCCCCTTCCCTCCTCACCTTCTTTAAAGCAATGCCCTTCTCTCTAGGCTTAGAGCTCCCTACAATCACTAAACCCCAGGCCCTCTTCCTCTCTTCCCTTTCGTGGTAAGTATTTGCTGGTGAGGCGATTTACAAGGTAGAAATGATTGTTATTCTTTTATACTTCCTCAGGTCATGCTTTTGCTTAAGTGAATCTTTGGACAGAAAGCAACAAAATGTTCTTTGAAGAGGAAAGACCCATTTATAAGAAATACCAAAGTCCTAGTGTTATAGTGATGGCAGACTAGAAACATTAAATCTTATGAGAACACTTCATTATGAACGCTCGTACTTCTTGGCCGCCCACATTTACTTAAGAGTTAAGGGAAAATGAGGGGGTTGGCTTGTAGCTTGGGGACTCCAAGTCACATCATGCGATGAACAGGACAATCAGCCTGGTGTCCCCTTAGCCGTGTCAAGGAGTTGTGTTATAGATGTAATGGTTATGGTTCCAGTAGCAGAATGAGAACAAGAAGTATTAAGGGGAAGACATTTCTGGCCTTCCAGATCCTACATGAAGATAACCACCTCTCTTTTAATAAATCTTCTGAGAATTAGATGTTGTTTAAGAAAGTTTTACTGTTGTTTTGCGTTCTGAAAACCTACTCCCCCAAACTACTCTTAGGCCCTGTAAATGTCCTGTGTTTCAAAATTTCCCGTGGATATATATGACTGATTGATAGCAACACATCTATACCTCTTCCCCATCTTTTCCATTGTGAAATACTTCGTAATTTCTAATTTTTTTCCATGTGATTCCTAGAGATGGGAAAGGAAAGGAATTGACTAGGAAAAATGGGACACTTGACACAGAAATTTAACATGCGGTACATTGCTTGAAAAGCACAAAAGGCAGTCAGCGTGTACAGTTCCTGGGTGTTGTGAGCACAGCCTAATGGTCTTCGGAGAAGCATAATATATTTTAATATTACGCTAAGATAATATCAAAATTATCTTAGTAATATGTTAATGAACTAATTTAAGAGTATAATTTAAAAAGTGTAAAAGGGTTTTTATTGATATATAGATGCCTGCACAGCATCCTTTCTTCGGGGGCGGGGGGGGGGGCGGGCGGTGACCCTCTGCTTTGCTCCCCAGGTCTTCTTGGATGTCCCTCTGCCACTTACCAGCTGCTACTTTCTTTCTCTTCCCAGATTGGAATGTGGATACACAATACAGAATGGCCAGCCAGTGCTCGAATCTCCCTGGCCAAGATAATCGGTTCATGCTCGGACAAAGGACTCACCAGAGACAAAAGGTTGTGGTTTCTTTTCTTTGCCAAGGAAGGCTTTGGAAGGGGGGCAGATTTTTAGATCAGGCCTTACCCGATGTGTGTAAGGGAACAACACAGGTACATGTGCTGAGGGGCTGTTGGCTCATGAATTGCCCCCTCCAAAGGATCCATGCCCAGAGACCGCTGTCCTCTCAAACTGTCCGGAGTTCGCCTGTGGAACCACCCACGTGTGGCTGACCACGGCCACGGCTGGAGGCTTCTTTCCACCTCTCTCCCGTTGCACCCTCTTCTGAGATTTCTGAATAAGTGAGCTGCTTTGTTGTGCCTACAGACAAAGCAAGGGAACAAAACCTCCCTGGATAATTTCTCAGGTTCCAACCACTCCACACTTTGATAGGTGGAGTTAAGTGTGGGCACAACTAGGGGCCCAGAGGAAATCTTGTATCAATTCCAAATCACTGTGAGTGTGCAAGATGGCACGGGAGGAGCTGGCCCTTCTGGGGCAGGCTGCCCTGGGAATTCCGATTCACCAAGAAAGAGTTAAGCTGTCTTGAATGAATTTATCAGCTCTGCGTCCACGTAAGAGATAAGAGAACAAAACTGCTACTTTTCCCAGAAAAGTATTAGAGGGTAAGTGAGAAGAGTTATTTATACTTTCGGCTGTCACTTTCAGTGGGCAGTTAAGATTGCCCTAGTGAGTGGCCTCTGCTTATTAATAGAAGGAGTAGGGAAAGAAAAAATGGAGTTAATGTTGCAATAAAGACATGACAGGGCCTCCGGTTTCCAGGATCGGCTTGAAATGAATTAAAGCCAAACTATACCAACAAATCTGTCATGCTGCCCTGAAAACAGGAAGTCTAGGCTGGGCCAGTAAGAATTAGTCACGGCACACACAGGCAAACCCTACCAGACCGAGAATGAAAAATGTGCTTCATCTGCAAAAATCAGCTTTTGGAATTTGTACAGTGTTTTCCATTACCCACTCTCTTTTCTCCAAAGGCCAGTCATCAAATAATGCTTGGCTTACTTATGCTTCTGCTGCACCATTAAGTGTATGAATTTGTATATGAAACGGAACCCCAAACTAGCTGTGTGCCTCGAGATAAGTGATCTCATCTCTCTGCACCTGAGTTTTGTCTTCTGAAGAACAAAAACAACAAACAACAAACAAAAAACGAGGTTGGCATCTCATGGATCCGGGACCTCAATGTGGGGGGAATTAGGAAATAACGTCCTGGACACTTGCTGTGCATCCACGAAGTGTTCAGCGCTGTGCTGAGAAATGGTGAAGCAAAAAGGAAGAAGATTCAGCCTTTAGAGGATTTCCGGTGCCTGCAGGGAAAGGTACGTTTAGCAAAAGGTGCTATAAAAACGGTGATAAGGCCGACAGAAGTGTACATATATATGAAGTATTTCATCCTGTGTCAAATGGGTTTTTCTCTGCCCCAGAATTGGAGCCAAGGACCAAATGTGGATGAAGACCCTACGTGCGTCACAATCCAAAGAAACTCTCGCGCTAAAGAGGCCAGCTCTGGCCTCCCTGGGGTTTATTTGGAGGGGGCAGAGCTATGCTGGCCCTACCTCCACCTACCCCTCTCAGGAGAGGAGAACGGGAAGGTAGAGAAGTCTTAACTGAGTGAATGGCACATGATTCCAGGTGAGAGACTAGTGCCTTTCATCCCCGAAGCCAACTGAGTGGGGTTCTAAGGGGATTTCTTGTAAAGGCTGGAAGTAACTTCAAGACATAGAGATTGACATTTCATTCCTTGGCTCGGTATATGCTGAACTGTCAACCTTCTGGAAGCGCCCTGATGCTCCTGCATACAGAGAATGTCTTAAGAGTTATCGGAGGAGTATGCCGAAGTCCTAGGGTCGGGCCTACATTGTCCTTTTCAGTCCCAGAATCTCACGTGTGCCCTGAGGTTTGCAGACATACTTGAGCCAATGGGGTTCACATCTAGAGATTTCTGAGGAGGAAAGACCCACCAGAATGGGCTACTCTCACAGGCTCGAACAGATTGTAGTGTCCAATGTTCGGGGGGAAAGGCGGGACAAGCTATGCCTCATCCCAGCCCTTCATAGTCCTTAGAGGGTACAGGAGGGGACTCCAACATCCCGGAGACTTCAGAGTCCTGGTGGCTCTATGTGAAGAGCACCAGGTTTAACTGAGAAGCAGCAGCTGTAGGCTGGCCTAGGGAGCCGCTGTACCCCACGATACACTGTTGTACCCGGAGGCGCAGCTGGGGTGCGTGGAGATGGTGGTCAGATGGTGGAGATACTGTGGAGAAGTCCTCAGTAATGGAGGGGCTGGGTCAAAGCCAATCTCTTTCTAAGAATACCATCACACTGCTGACTGAGAAGCCACCAGCACTGGGTGCAACCAGACCGAACCAGACCGAGTCTGGGGAGGGTCCCTCACCAGGCAACTGCCTCCACCAACCCTCTTCCCTTTTCTCAACACTAGAGGAACATCAGGCTAGAAAAAGGAACGGGCGTTTTAGATCCAAATCGAGAGATTTTCTGGTATCTCACAGGTACTAAAAATTCAGAGTCTGCTCCCTGTTGTTAAGGGAGGTACTGCCCAGAGGGGAAGAAGGAATCAAGGTGGCCTAGTTGAAGGTAGTTACTAGAGTAAAAATAAAACAGTTCCATATTTATACCCCAGTAAGCCTTCCCAATATGCTCCACCCTCCTTTTCAACATCAAGGATTATGGACTTCATACTTGCAGACAATAAAAAGCCATCTGAGTGTTTGATAACACATGTTAGGATGCTTTAATGATGGAACTCTGGCAATATTACAGAGGCAGAGGCAGAGGACGAGGAGATCAGAGAAAACAGGAAGGCATTTTGCAGGATTTGCAATAGCTCCGTTCAGAAGCAATGAATGTCTGAGACAGAGCGTGACAATGAGGAGGAAATCAGCAGCAGCCCAGAGTTATCTGAAGGTCGCTGGACAGTAGTAAGAGGTGTGTGAGAAGGAGCAGTCACATGTGGCTTCTAGCTTGACCTGTTAAGGTAGGTGATCCCGCTATGAATCATGGGACGGCAAACAGATTTGTGTGGGAGGAGGGTGGGAGGGAAAAGAATAATAACCGACATTTATTAAGCATCTGCTGTGTACCGACACTTTTCTGAGTGGCTTACACATTTCAGCCTTGTCATAACCTTACGAGTAGATACTATTTCTACGGAGGAGGTAAGCTACATTTGGTTTCATGCTGTCACATTTGAGGTGCTTATTTGACAATCAGATAGATGTTCGGTAGGATTTTGGAATACCTCTCTCGAATGTAGGAGGTGAGTTGTGGCTGGACACGAAAGAACCCCACAGATGGTGATCCTTGCCTCTGGAAAGCGTCTGGGGGAGCATGTCGTATTCTCACACTGCCACAGGCCCTGTGAAACTGGGAAGCCCACCCCTCAAAGAACAGAAAGGAGAGGAGTGTGACAGAGGTTGCTCACATAATCCATGTCCTCTTCTTCCTGGGGGCCCAGTTAGGTGGCATCTCCCAGCCTCCCTTGCAGCTGGGTGCGGCTGATTTCTAGGCAGAGGTATATGTGAGCAGAATCCTTGTGGCCATCACCCATGCAAAATTTCACGTGGGTTTTCTCATTCTCCTTTCTGCTTCCAGATAAGACGTCCAGGGAGACTGGGGACGTCATATGTATTTGACAAAGCCTCTATCAGCCTGGTTCTCTGAGTGACTATGTAAGGAAGAACATTCCTCCCTATCATCACCAACCCTGATGACATGAAATTGTCCCGGGCTGCCAGGTGAGCAAGAAATACATGTCTCTTTGCACTTGAGTCATTACATATTCTGGAGTTTCCTTGTTACAGTAGTTACTACCGTGACCAAAGCACAGAGGCCCATGGAAGCCACGATGAAGCACTAAAAAGGGGTGAGCACTTCTTTATGCTGTAGCGTCTTATGTGGAATCCACACTTCCTTCAAAGGGAGCATACGCTTAGGTTAGGTTTGTAGAATAAGTCAATAATGTGACTTCACTTATTATAAAATTTCCCACAAAATAAGTGAAGACCTAAATCCCAGAGTGACTTAAAAAAAAATTTGGGGGCACCTGGGTGGCTCAGTCGGTTAAGGGCCTGACTTGGGCTCAGGTCATGATCTTGTGGTTTGTGAATTTGAGCCCCGCATTGGGCTCTGTGCTGACAGCTCAGAGCCTGGAGCCTGCTTGGGATTCTGTGTCTCCCTCTCTCTGCCCCTCCCCTACTTGTGCTCTGTCTCTCTCTCTCTCAAAAATAAATAAACACTAAAAAACATTAAAAAAAAAAAAAACCCAAACAGTTTTCTCCCAATCTGCCCCCAAACTTCTGATCTGGTCTGCTTTAACTTTTGAAGCAGGAGCAAATCTGGAGTGAAAGTTCACATCACATGCTGCAGGGACGAGTTCTTTTCTTACTTCAAGGCATCTGACTTGCACGTGCTCTGCTCAGTACAGTATATCAGGGGATTCCCTTTCTTTGCAGGCACAGCACAAAGTGAAGGTCAATCAGCACATAATTGTAGGAACATTGCTGTGTTGAAAGCAGCCTTCATTACTCTTCGTGAATGCTACCTGATATTGACTGAAGCATCATAAGGAGAAAAAAATTAATGGATCCTGCATATTTTGCAGTGCAATGTACTGTGATTACTGTGGAGTGTGTATTAGAACTTTGGTTGAAAGTGAAGTCCCTAAAAAAAAAAATGAAGCCCCTGTGCATTTTGCACAGGAATATCATAACGGGATTTGCAGACACAAAGCACACTGTCCAAATCATCGGGACACACATTTCAGGCATTTTCTAGGACCAGCTGCTAAGTCATGATTCAGACACATGCCTTACTATAAATTCCATCTCAAGGCACCAGCAACTTTTCGATCTGCGTGTGTGTGCGTGTGCACGGGCGTGTGAACTCCCTTGTGAGCAGGAAGCCCACGGACACTGGACAAGGAAATGTAACGCCCAAAGGGCCACTGAATAGGCCTCACCCACTTGTAAAATCAGCATCCTCAGCATTAAGATAAGATTGGGTGGCAAAATGCTTAATTCTCATTTAAACAAAATAGAGCCTCACATATCGGGAAAACACACCTTGGAAATAAGACCTAAGCGAGCTCCAAAGGAGAAAAGAAGGAACTGAATGCACCCTCATCATCTGAGAGACAGCCGGTCTTGTAAATTTCACATCAACTTAGTTTGGCCTATAAACCAAATCTGCCTTAATGCTATTTGTAGATATAGATTGCTGTCTTTTTCATTACCGTTATCAAATGATGCATTTGCGGCTCAGCTCTGAGCTTCTTGACCCATTAAGTGGATTAGATTGCCTGTTGCCTTTGTCCTTTTGGCTTTTGTTTTATCCTCAAATATTCTACCCTTTTATACTATGTACATAACATACACACATTATTATGTATGACATGCACATACACGTGTCTGCAGTCCCAATTAGCCTGACGACCCCAGCCCTTCTGTTTTTAAGAGGACTGTGTTCAAATCTCTTATCACAGTCATCAATCCTTCCCTGTAGCAGCAGCAGGAGCTAAAATCCTCTGAGAAATGGAATGTCACAAGCCCAGCCCAGGGCTCCTTGTAGAGCTACACTCAGCAAATTGCGGATCATGCTCCCTATTAAGCTCCTGGCTGGTGCATCATGGTAGATTCGTTTTCAGGAGCAGCTTATGTGCCACTCCCCCGCCCCCCCGCCACCCTGCTCTGTCTCTGTCTCATGCATGATAATCACAAGCCCATAGGAGCTGCAGCAGAAAAAAAAAAAGGCTCAGGACAAGTCCTGATGGTGTTATTACCATGAAAATGATGCTCTCGTACATTTGGGAAAAAGTTAAAGGGGGGAAAATAAAAGAGGGAGACAAAGAGCAAGGATTTGGTCCTGACTCTTGAAGCAAAAGGATACCTCCTAGCAAAGTTTGCTGTAGATACAATTAACCTCCATGATCAGCTAAATATTGAGGGTCCACCATATGTGATATTACTCTGCTGGGTATTGGGAACGCAGCTCTGAACAAGACAGGTGCTCTCAGCAGGAGCTGGTTCAAGGAGACACATAGTTAAACAAGCAATCTTAGTAAAATATAGCAGCAATTGCTGTGATATGTGTACTTAAAATGAGCATTCAGAAGGGGGTCCTAATGTGTTCTAAGTTTAAAGGGGGTTCTGGGCCCAGTTCCAATGTGGTGGTGGGGGGGGTTTCTCATACACTACCAAACAATTCTTGGACACCAGTTGGGTGTCCGACAATTCAACTCAATTCTGACACTATCTACCTGGAGATCCTGCAGCATCAGTCCTATAAGAGTGTCCCCCTTTTTTTCAGATGCCAGTCACAGGCCCAGGTTATCACCTGTGCTTCTGACTGATTGGCTATAGATTGGGGGTTCCAAACCTCCTCCTCAGGTTTGATAAATGTGCTTGAGTGGCTCAAGGAACTCAGACAATCATTTCACTTGATTACTGGTTTATTATCAAAGGGTATAACTCACAAACAGTCAGAAGAGATGAATAGGGTAAAGTATGGGCAAAGGGCCTAGGGTCCCATGCCCTCCCTGGGTGCCGCCACTCTCCCAGCACCTCTATGTGTTCACCAACCTGGAAGCCCTCTGAAACCTGTCCTTTTGGGGTTTTTACAGAGGCTTCATTATGTAGGAATGATTGATTAAATCACTGGCCATTGGTGATGGATTCAACCTTCAGCTCCTCTCCTGTCTCCAGAGTTCAGGGGCCAGGACTGAAAGTCCCAACCTTCTAATTACACAGTTGGCTACTGTGGCAACCAGTCCCATCTTTAGGTACGGTCCAAAAGTCACGTCATCAATGTAACAAAAGACAACTTTATCCCTCTCATCAGGAAATTCCAAGAATTTCTGTGCCAGAAACAGGTCAAAGACCAAACATATATTTCCTTTTTCCCCAGTGTTATTGAGAAATATGGACATACATCACTGTGTATGTTTAAGGTGTTTAGCATGATCCCTTGATTTATATGTATTGTGAAATCATCACCACATACATTCAGCTAACATTCATCTTCTCATATAGATACAATAAAAAAGAAAAGGAAGAAGAAAAGCATCAAGGAAAACAATTTTTTTTCTTGTGATGCGAACTGTTAGGATTTACTCTCATGACAACTGCCCTGTATATCTTATAGCAGTGTTAGCTGCGGTCACCACGTTGTACATTACGTCTCTGGTACTTATTTCTCTTTCAACCGGAGGTTGGACCTTTTGACCGCGTTCCTCCAATTTCCCCTCCCCACCACCTCCTGCTCTGGTAACCACAAGTCTCATCTTTTTTTCTATGGGTTTGTTTTTTGTTTCTTTTGTTTTGTTTTCTTTTGGTTTTTAGATTCATGTATAAATGAGACCATACGGTATTTGTCTTTCTCTGTCTGACTTATTTCATCTATGATAAAGCCTTCAAGATCCTATCCATGGCAGCATTTGTTATCTCTTATCTTTTTGATGATGGTGATTCTAACAGGTGTGAAGCGATATCTCATCGTGGTGAGATGGTATCACAATATTAAAAAAATTTTTTTAATGTCATCCCTTGACAGTTTCCTATCAACGGGATTACCACTTGGGTGCTGCAGGCAAGAATTTGGTCCACCAAGATCCTTGTGCTAGTTGTTGTGAGCACCTCCCTGCTCCTTGTCACAGTCAGATTCTGAATGGTCAAACCCACAGATTCCCCTGTGATCCTATGGTGAGAGATCCAAGTAGGAGATTCCACAAAGTGACCCACAGTGCTGGGCTGGTGCTGGATGTCCTTCCTGGGTTCCCTTTTCCCACTGGCAGAACCAGAGGCTCAGGACAGACCTGTCCATGATGCTGTACTGGCCTGGGGGAGGGGCAATACGGTCGACATGTAGTGGCTTTTCTTACCCTTCTGTGCAGTGTATCTTGGTCTGTCAGGTGCAAGGGGGTGCTTCGGTCTGACCTCTGTGTTACAGAATTCTCCCAGGGCTGTCTTGTTCTCGAATAGATGTCAACTGTTCTCTGTGAGGGGGGCCAGAGTCAGGAATGACCTATGCTATCATCTTGGTGATGTCGTTCCTACATTATGAACTATAATATCACATAGGGGAATCAAGGAAAGCTGCCTTTATAAAGTGGCATTTGGGCAAGACATGGCAGAGAAGAAGAACTATGTATTTCCCTAGGAGATCCCCATGTCTTTGGTAGATAATAAGGGGGACTTGTAGCTTGTCTCCTAAATGGCCATCATCAATTCCTTTCTTCCTTTACAGGCATGGCATTTCCTCATTGAGAAGTGGAGTCTATTTCTTTCTCCTTTAATCTGGAATGATCTTAGTGACTTGGATTGATACTGTTATATTGCAAAAGAGATGTTCTGGGACTTTCGATAGCATCTTTGGAGAAATCCAGTGACCAGGGAAGAAGTCCAGCAATCCTGCGGCTACCCTGCTGTGAGATGCCATAGTGTTGTGAAGATATCTTAAAGGTGAGGTTGAGATGCCATGGAGATGGAGATAGAAACAAGAGGTAGGGAGAGAGAGAGAGAAAGACAGGGAGAGACCAGGTAGCACCATGGCTCCAGGTGTGTGAGTGAAGAAGCCACCTTGGAAGTGGTTCACCAGGCCCAGCTGCCCCAGCTGATGTCTAACACACAAAAGCATCTTGTTTACATCTTTATATAGCCCCCTACCCTTGACTCTAGGCTGATCTGTAACTCATTCTTGGTCAATAAAATGTGGCAGAAGTGATACTGTATACTTTCTGAGGCTAGAAGCCTTGAAGCTTTTGCCTGAGCCTCTGGTCATGCTTAGTTGTCTTACTCTGCTTCTTGAAGTCCAGCTGCCATGATATGGGAAGCCCAAGCCCTATGGAGGCCATGCGTAGGCACGCTGGCTTAAAGTTCCAGGTAAGCTTCCAGCAGATAGCCAGCATCAACTGCCAGCCACATGAGTGGGTCGTGTTGGTCTTTAGCCCAGTCAAGTTTCGGATGGCTACATACCCATCTGATATGCAAGATCTCAACTGAGAATTGCTTAGCTTGGTCCAGTTAGCACCAGAAGTTCAAAAGGTAATAATTAATTGTTGTTGCAAACCACCACATTTTGGGGCTTTGTATTTGCAGCAATAGATAACTGGAAGATAAACCATTGCAACTAGTGTTTAACTTGGAAAAATGCAGTGTAGAACCTAATGTATCAGAAGAAAAACATTTGAAAAATTAAAATGTAGCATGCCAAGGGGTGCGTGGGTGGCTCAGTCGGTTGAGCATCCAACTTCAGCTCAGGCCATGATCTCACGGTTCATGAGTTTGAGCTCCACGTCAGGTCTGTGCTGACAGCTCAGGGCATGGAGCCCACTTCAGATTCCGTGTCTCCCTCTCTCTGCCCCTTCCTTACTCACACTCTGTCTCTCTCTGTCTCAAAAATAAACATTAAAATAATAATAAATAAATAAAATGTAGCATGCCAAGTACTGAAAGGCAAATGAATTCTCTTAGGCTATTAGGAAATCATTTGTGAATTATCTAATTATCACTGATAGTGATCTTATTTCAACTTCACATGGATCGTGATCCATTTCAACTAATTATCACTGATCGTGATCCTCCCCTTAAGTCATTTTGAGAAGGGAAGATACTGAAGTTCTAGTATAAGGAGGGGTATAATTCTACCACAAGACACAGAAATGTACATCAAATGCCTCTCTTCTGCATGTGTTAGTAATCAAAACATCAGTCAATCCACCAACAAATAAAAAGTTTAATGACCCTTATATATGACATATATATGACATAGTCCCTGTTTTCAGGTTCCCAAAACATTTCCTAATAAGGTCTTTGTAGGCAGTGGGTGGGAAAACACAAAGCCTTGAGCAGGAGGAAACTGTACAGCCTATCACAGTGTCTGGAGCATTAGTTCCTTACTAATTCTGTTGGATAAATCATGTGGGAAATCAGTGCCCAATGCTGGTCACCAACTCAAGGCCAGGTGCGGCTTTACCTTCTAAAGCTCTAAAGGATGATATATGCCTCAGGGGCCTGCCCGTAAGTCTGAAAATTCTTCAATCAGTGTCAGGATCAGGGAGGTCAGAATTGAGTGTTACCTGCGTGTATATATTATCTGAAATACATATTTTATATAATTTTAAATCTATGTATGAATGTATATATGTGTGTATATATCAATATGTATATATATGTATGTCTGTATAAAATCTTGCCTCCCTCTTGTTCTCCTTTCATTTTGTGCAAGGTAATGTGTTAGACATTATAGGGTTTATATAAATGTCTGTTTCTAGCTTGAGGTCTTCAAAGTGCCCAAGACTCTAATTTACTCAATCCTCCATTTTATAAAAGGTTGAGATAAAAAGTATACTGTGACGTAGTTTAAAGTTCAGGAGGAAGGATCTTCAATAGATACAAAGTAGCATGAAATAAAATAAGCCTAAGCACCTTACCGCACTATGGAATTCTTATGTGGATACTAAGACACAGAGACACAGGGACTGCTCCCAAGCACGGGCAAGTGGGTAACGTATGCCCAGAGGATCGGAAGACCCAACTCTCCAACTCATCTGACACTTTGCAGGAATTCCATCATTAGAGGCATTTCTTTGGGGTTAGCATTTTATTCATCAGACATTTGTTCACAAATACGTTGCCCAAAGAGAGTAAAGTAACGGCTGGGAAATCAACAGAGAGTGACATCGTGGATACAAGGGAGGTGACTGAGGTGAGGATCAAGAATGGAGAGGTGAGGCTGCAAGCATCGGGGGCCTGTGGGAGAAAATGAAGGCTCTACCTAGGAACTCCAGTCTGGGGCTGTGGGTGCTGGGGCAGCATGATGGGAGGAGGGAGAACATCTTGTGCAACTTGTGCATCTTGTGCACATTTGCTCCAAAGTTGCTCTCAGCTGGAGAATCAGACCGAATGATTATAGTGAGTCCCTCAAGACAGGAACACAGGACAGGGGGACGGAGTGGTGGAAGACACAGGGAGAAGCAGACACAGGGCGAGAAAGTTCTACTTCAATCTGTGTCCCCATCTCCCACATTCACAGACAGGCCTAACTTTTGCTTTAATAAGAGGGTTTTTAAAATCTGCTAGACCTTTTTATATTATTTCCGTTTGCTGACCATAGCTGTAACCTCAGGGAGGAGTTGCTTCCCCTTTGTAGCTATGGTCTGTCTGTGCCTACCAAGGTAGAAAAGACGGAAACTAGTCTTGCGAAGAGAATCTTAGGATACTCTCCCGACCCCACCATTGCCACCAGCTTCATAGAGTAGCAAAGCAATGTTTTAAGCTCAGGTCAAAGGGTTACCCGTTTATACAGAGCCTCTCTGATCCCCATAAGGGCCCATTTCTCGCAACAAGTAGTAGACTGGTGACAGGAGATACAGGATGAACAAGGCTGCCCTCTAAGCAGAGGGCGCTGCCCTATCAGCACCGGCTCTGCTTCCAAGTAGATCCAAGTGTTCTTGACATTTGGCAGCAAAGATAGTAATCCACCTCCAACAATCAGACGGTATCAGGAAAATCCAAGGCCACATGAAAACCAGGGACCTCATTTCTATCTGACTATAAATACCATATACATTAAAGAAAAAATGGGAGATGTACCTGGACTTAAATGATCCGCCATAAAGTCAGTGTCAAAGGAAAGAAGGGAATATAGTTCTTAGAATTTTTTTGGTTGCCATGACAGATTCCCAATTAGTTTAATGAAAATAGGGAACTTTTCTTCAAATGCCAGAGGTCTCGTGGAATCCAAGAACAGAACTGCACACGGGTTCCAGGAACAACTGGAACTAACAATAAAACTCATCACAACCATCTCTGTCTTCATTTTTCATTTATTCCTCTCAATTTCTTTCTCATTTTTTTCTTTCTTCAAATTGGCTGCCTCCATTTCTCCTGAACACCATGTGGAAACATAATCATGGAGTACACAGCTTTAAAGTATATGCCATAGGCGATGGAAAAGTACCAGCTTGAAGCTCTGGCTTCAAGGCCGACAACGGTAGAAGGGGTTCCTATTGGCTTACCTCAGGTCAAGGGTCACAGCTAGGGTCTTGGGGCTAGAGTCACACAGCACAGAGGGGATGCTCCTGAGGTAACTGTATGCATGATGACCATGTGGGTGGGAGTGAGAGAACAGGGGTCGCAGCCTCCAGAAAAACCAAAGAACCAGGCAGGCCAACGATGTGGCCAACACAGAAACCTTAATGCAGCACAGCAGACCTAAATGCAGGTTTGGGCATGACGTGGCCACTGTGAGACCATTTCTCTGAGAACTGGCTGCCCCCCAATCCTGCTTAAATATCCCTCCACTTGGAGCAACAGAGACCCTTGTTTAATCGTGACGAGACTTCACCTAAATCCTCACTGACAACACTGAAGTATTCCTCCCATTAGACCTTTCTCTCTTACATCCCATACATCATAGTCTCACCTGCTCTCAGAATGACCTCTGGGGAGGGAATGGCAATGAATGACAATACTGCCCCCCTTACCTTCAGACTTCCCCTTTGCAGCCATCAGATCTCTCTTGACTTTTCATTTAGCATTTCCTGGGACTGGGGGGAGAAGTGTAGGAGTAGGTGGCACAGAGAACTACTTTTGCTACCAGCAAGTGCTGTAGATTTGCGGGGATGTTCCAACATCCATGGAAACCATTTGTTTAAGCAATTGGGAATTTGGGTCTAGGGCATTTGTAGGGATTAATGACCAGGTGGTAAAAACTGACTGCTTACAGCCTTGTCAAGGGCTGTTTATCAGCAGGAAATGACCTGCTTCAAGGTGACTGATGACATTTAGTTGGAAAATTAGATGAACAAGAGCACATACTCACTTTGAATGACTCAAGGATGACAATATAGTGAAAGCTTTCCTTGGGCAAGACTAGCTTCTCGGTTAGCCATATGAAGCATTTTGCCCTTGGTTTTAGACACAGAGGTCCTCTCTGTAAACATTCTTTTCTTTTAGTGGACCATAGAGAACTGAAATCATGAAATGAGAAAAATATCTGCATCACTGTTGTGTAGATATTTAATCCTAAAATTCAGCACAAATATGAGGTTATGTGATGCAGTGGAAAGAATAATAGACCAAAAGTTGGGGCCAGAATTCTAGACCTGACTGTCATTCCTTACCTTTGTGACCATGAAGAAGTCATCTCACTTCTAAGTTTATTTGTGTCCCAAATAAGGCAAGTGATCTCAATGGTACTCCTAGCTCTGTCATTTTGTAAGTATAGCTGTGGACTATGATCATCAAGTTACCTGGAGAAAATGTGATGCAGTCAGCAATATGATTTTGTACTTGTTGAATGCTATTTTTTTTCTAATGCGGTCAAAGATTCTGCATATGCTGGTCACATGGGATACTCAACAACTTATTTTGGTGACTGAGTGAGATGCCTGTGAAATACTATGCTTCCACTCTTGCCATTCCTGTCTCAGAACCCGATGTGCCCACCCTCTTGGTACTCTTCATCTGGTCTTGTTCATAGAATGCCCTTAACGTTAACAAATCAGAAAGGGTAAGCCATAAGCCCACCATTACTGGGAAAGTTATAGTTCATGGCTGCCAGATTTGAAAAAGGGTTTTGAATGATGGGGTGGGCTGTTGACAAAGGGAATTGCCCTGGGTGAATATCTGTGTGGAGCCTCAGAAAGCTCACAGGGCTGGAAGGGAAAGTTGTGGCAATGGTACCTTCATGCTTAGGTTACAATGGACAGCCAGGACAAGAAAAACAGCCTCTTGTTGGAAAAGGCAAGTCAGGAGCTAAAGTTTCTTTGTGGCATTAGGATGATGAAATTATCTTCAAAGAACAATATTTTCCAACCAAGAATGCATTTGGGGCATCCAAAGCCATAAATCGATAGGTATTTTATAGAACACTATGAACACTTAACTCACCTGAAGCCCACAGTAGCTCTGTGAAGGAGGTTGTTATCGCCATCTATCAACGAGAAAATTGAGGCTTACCTGGGATAAATAATGTTCCCAAGGTCATGCAGCTGAGCTCAGACACTATTCCTTGCCTGATTCCAGAACATACCATACTGTTTCTCCAGGGGGAAACATAGAGCAGATAATCTGCCTCCAAATAATTAGGAGTGAACGATGAATTGATGTATTTAATTTTAACCCCAAATGGAAGCTAACGCTTAAATGGTGTTCACTGTGCACCAGCTACTTTTTCAATGCTTTCCATAAATGAACTGGTTTAATGCTTACTGTGTGCCTTGGACATAGTTACTATTAACTTTATTCACCTAGTGAAAGGGAGTCACGTAGCAGTTGAGTAACTAATCCAAGATTCCACAGCCAGCAACTGGTAGTTTTAAAGCCTCATGATGATCTGTCCCTGTTGATTTTGGAAGGTAAAGAATAAAAAAGAACACCTTGGGATTGGCTGGCTGTAAGACCAAGGGAGGTTTAACCTCCATACCACGTGGTTTAATTTTCACAAGGGGGAACAGGCCAGTGGAAAGAGAATATGAGTTTTCTCTGTGATCCCAGCCTCAGCTGGAGAGGCTACAGGGCAGGTACCCAGCCTGCTCTTGCTCTGAAACAGTGGGATTCACCTCTGGCAAGGGAAGCAAAGGACAGAAACATAAGCGGCCATCAATTGATTTCTTTTTAAACATTAGAGGGGGGAAAAAATAGGCAGACGATAACTCAGCACTTTAAAGCTTTGCAGATTGGGACGGTGTTAGTCAAATTGCTAGGATAAAGTAGGCAGAGTTAGATGGAGCAAAGGAGGATACCTGGAGGTCATTACATGCTGTGTATCTTGACTGCCACAGCTACTGCTCTAACTCGTTAAAATTTTCCCAAAGGTAATGAAATCAAGAGGGAGGAATCTCCACAGAGTGGAAAGAGCCTGGGGCTGAAGATGGAACAATTTCTTGGCAATCTTATTGACATTAGGTTCTGTATGAATCAACAGTCCAATATGGTTACAAAAAGAGAAAAGTGGGCACAGCTGTCTTGGCCCCGTCAGATAAAAAGTACACAGAACAGAGGGTGTGAGACGTGATGGTTCCATTTTACTCTGTGTCGGTCAGAGCCCACCTGGCATAAGGTATCAGGTCTGGACATCATGTTGAGAGAGAGTACAGCTGGGGCAGAGCCAGCAGAATGCGTGCAACCGTTAGGCCCAAAGAGAAGGGAAAATTCTGACCGGGGAAGGGCTGAGGTTAGAGCAGAAGCTGTCCCAGAGACATGAGAGAAAAGGGGTGGATCTTGGGCAACTGGCAGATGACACTTCCTGGAAAATCAAAAAGAAAAACCTATCACCGTTCAGAGCAGCGAACACTTTCTGCAAGAAAGTACTCTTGTTAGTTGCATTTTTCTATAATAACCAGAAATTCGTTTTCCCTGACTACCCTTTTCCATTGCACTCCCACGTGACCTCTTTCTCTAGCCCACGTCCCTACTTAGTTTTCCTCTATGGTCTTTAGCAATGCTTATTTATGATCTCCATCTATTAGAAATTACACTCACAACGACATTCATTGTCCATTGCCTCCTGCTGTATTCTCACTGTCCACAATTGTGCCTGACAAAGTAAGTGCTCGGGAAAGATTAATCGAATGAATGAATGAATGAATGAGGTAGCAGCAACAGAAATAGTGAGATACGAAGGAGACAGGGTGGCACACGTGTCTCACTGCCCGGGTGCTGGAAGCACAGATGACTCTGACCATGGGAGATTATGAATGTCCTGTCAGGTGGAGGTTGAGTTAGATGACCATTCCTACACTAGTAATTTTATGAAACTTCAGGAATATGAAGGGGAAGGGTGAAAACAGCTTTCTGGACAGAATAAAAATTCTAAAATGAAACTTAAAGTTTTTCACCTGTGAAGGAACTAGCAATCTGGGTGAAAATGAGCTCTCTAGACTGTTACAAACTTTCTTAGTTTTGGCGGTCTGTGGTGCCAGGAGAGATTTTGAAAACCTTTATTTGGAATATAAAAACCCATGTAGATGTTAGTAGAACGAACCCATCACAGCTGAAGGCTAAAGATAGAGAAAAGCAGGTGGTATAGAAGAAGATGAGGCTCGTGTCTCTGAAGGCTGTGGGAGAGAATCCTTCTTTCCTTCCCAGCGAGGTTACCAGCAATCTTTGGCATTCTTTGGCCTTGTAGATGCCTCACTTAATCTCTGCCTCTGTTGTCACAGGGCATTTGCCTGTGTTTCTGTGCCCAGATTTCCCACTTTTCTGGGGGGATGTTTCTTTATTTTTGAGAGAGAGAGAGAGCACAAGCGACGGAGGGGCAGAGAGAGAGGGGGACAGAGGATACGTAGCGAGGTCTGTGCTGACAGCGGTGATCCTGATGTGGGGCTCAAACTCACTAACTGTGAGATCATGACCTGAGCTGAAGTCAGATGCCCAACCAACTGGGCCACCCGGGCACACCCAAATTTTCCACTTCCTATAAGGACACCTGTCTCTGGATCAGGGCCCATCTTAACCAGATGATACCTACAAAGACCCTGCCTCCAAATAAGGTCACATTCACAGGATCTGGGACTTAGGGTATAAACTATCTTTGGGGGGAGGGACACAATTCTACTCATAAGAACATATCAAAAACACCAAGTTGGGCATCTGAGGCCTGAATGAACCAACTTTTCCTGGATGGTCAAGCCTTGCCTCCTACCCTGCCTTTTGGGGATAGTGTGTGTAAAAGGAATAGGGATCCTCCTACAGTCTCCCTTCCATATTCAGAAATTACAGGAGAGTACACTCTCCTAAACTCTGACCTTTGAGGAAAGTGAACATAAAAGAAAATAAAAACAATTTAACTTCAAAGCTTTGGCTAGGGTCTTTGAGGAGCTAAGGTATGGCTTTCGAAGAGCAGATTTCTCTATAATGAGATTGTAGTTAATATTGTTGCTTCCTTTTGGATAAAAAACTAATGATGGTGTTCCCTCTCCCTCACCAGTGGTTGTTCAGATTTCAAGACATTTGGGCCAATATGATTTATTTATTCTTCATTCATTCAACAAATATCTACTGAGTTTCTATTACATGCCAAATACTTCTAAAATGTGGCTACAAATGCTCTATGCATTAGATGTGACCTCTGTTACTGGTTTTTAAATCTCATCACTGTTAAAAAGATGTCTAAAAGAACATGGAGAAAAATGGCACTTTGTCCAGAAAATGGTACTATGCAAATAAGTTTCAACTGGCATGTAGGAGGTCTTCATGGCTACTCTAAAAATGTTGAGAATACAGGAGCAGATAAGGCAAGATGGACAAGAGGCTTGTTTGAGGTTTCTGCGAAGAAAAGCCAGGGTCCCTCTCCCATTGGGTGTGAACAAGGGTATACTGCTGTCACAGTTGCTGACTCCGAGGGTATGAGCCCTAAGGTAAAGCCAATGCTTTGTTCAACAGAGCAGAGAGAGGGAAAGAGCTCGAATCTCTGATGACATTGTTGAGTAACCGACCTAACCAAACCTTATATTAGGGCATTCTGTGTTATGAGAAAATAAATTCTGAAAATAAACATTGAATTAGGTTTGACTTTTGCACTGCTGGTGGGAATGCAAACTGGTGCAGCCACTCTGGAAAACAGTATGGAGGTTCCTCAAAAAATTAAAAAGTGCTACCCTATGATCTAGCAATTGCACTAGTAGGTATTTATCCAAAAGATACAAAAATGCTGAAGGGGCACATGCACCCTGATGTTTATAGCAGCACTAGCAATAATAGTCAAATTATGGAAAGAGCCCAAATGCCCATCGACTGACCTGACGAATGGATAAAGAAGATGTGATATATATATATATATATATATATATATATATATTGGAATAATGCTCAGCAATCAAAAAGAATGAGATCTTCTCATTTGCAACAACGTGGATGGAACTAGAATGCATTACGTTAAGGGAAATAAGTCAGACAGAGAAAGATAAATATCATAGGATTTCACTCATGTGGAATTTAGGAAATGAAACAGATGAACATAGGGGAAAGGAAGGTTAAACACGATAAAAACAGAGAGGGGGAGGCAAGCCATAAGAGACTCTTAAATACAGAGAATAAACTGAGGGCTGCTGGAGGGGTTTTTGGGTGGGGGCATGGGCTACATGGGTGGTGGGAACTTGCTGGGATGAGCACTGGGTGTCATATGTTAGTGATAAATCACTAAATTCTACTCCTGAAACCATTATTACGCTAATATGTTAACTAACTTGGATTTAAATAAAATTTTTCAAAAAGAGGTGGGTTTGGACTGAGTTTTGATTTTTTGCATGCTAAAGATAACACTGACATGGGCAGCCTTTGTCTTTCTTAAATTCCACACAGTCTGAAGGCCACAGGAGAATAAAGGAGAATGGCACCTCTCTGTTTACCAATATTCTGTCTTGTATATGTGTTGTTGTAGGAGATTTTAGTTGTTATGTTTTGAAAATGGAAACAGTTGGTGAGAAGAGAGTGCATTTATAGGCAGGGAAGCCAGGAATTGTGTCTTCAAGCAGACTGCATCTCAAATGCTTTACCTTTTTTTCCTTTTTTTAAGCTCTTTCTGTAAAGCACACAGTTTAGAAACATCTTCCTTTTTGTATAGTATGGTAGGCCCTTCTTATCCATGGGGAATATGTTCCAAGACCCCCAGTGGATGCCTGAAACCATGGAGAGTACTATGGATAGTCCCAGTACTAGTATACTGTTTTTTCCTACACATATAGACATACGGCAAAATTTAATTTATAAACTATGCACAGTAAGAGATTAACAACAATAGCGAATAATTACAATATACTATAATAAAACGTATGTGAATGTGGTCTCTCTCTCTCTCAGAATACTTTATGGTCCTTCGCTCACCCTTCTTCTGGTGATGATGTGAGGTGATAGAAATGCCTCTGCAATGAGATGAAGTGAGGTGAATGACAGGCTTTGGGCTACCATTGACCTTCTGACCATCTGTCAGAAGGAGAGTCATCTGCTTAGACTTCGGTTGACCGAGGATGACTGAAACCGTGGAAAGCAAAACCGATAAGGATAAAGGGAGGCTGCTGTAATCCTTGTCAGTTCACGGTCAATTTCGTAAAATCTCAACAGCCATGAGCCGTGCGGTGGAATCGTGGGGAGTGGGAGAAGGAGGCTGTAAGAAGTATAGCCTGTTCATGTTCATCACCAGCCAGTGCACGCGAGGAGACAGCACGCTAGGAACTCTCATCAGTGAGCAGACGCTGATGGTGAATAGAAGTCAACACTCGTTCCGTCATGGAGACCCATAAAAGAGCAGAGAACTGTGGAAAGGCAGCCGCAGCATAGAACTAACTTAGAGAACAAATGAAACAAGCCCACCTTTCCCAAAATTCACGAGAGAGAGCTCACCTTTGAGGGTGAGGGAATTGCTGCCATTTGCATTGTATTTACTGAGAGTTTAAATTAAAAAAAATAATTATATTTCACACATCTTAAATTATTAACAGGCCAATGTCCCTGTTAATTTGCAGTGATCACCCTTTGTTCTCTGGGCACTTGTCAGGCTCTCCTGTTTGAGCCATGTACTTAGATTGCATGCAAATATGTACTGCTTTGTGATGTGAGCAAGAGGCAGCTGTGCATTCACATGAGTGTATTGAGTGTTATCAACAAATATTCAAAGCCTTTAGGAACAGATATTTTGAGAAGTTGATTCCTGCCTCCTTCCCCATCCTCCATCTGCCCCCTTTTAAGACCGTCTCAGATCCCTTCCCCCAGTTGTCACCAGCATGTGCTTCCAGATCTGGGATGTGCTTTCTCCTATCTTCTTTATTTTGTCAAGTTTAAATTTCAATGTTTTCGCTCTTCTGCCATCTGCTTTTTCTCCCTTTCTTTTTCATTCCCATCTCTTCATTCCTCGTTTTTCTATTTATCCCTAATAAGAACGATATACACTTTAAGTAATACACTTAGAAGCAAATACCCACACGCTAGAATTTCCCATTAGGAGAATCTGTTGTTGGAGAGGGATTATTGTAATGAAGAAAGAGATAGAGTGGGCTTTTATTTGTTTGTTTGGTTATTCTTCTTCTCATCTTTATTGTTTGCCTTCTCTCCGGTGCTTTCTTGCTTCTTTTTCTTGTTTCAGATTTTATTGTTGTTCTTCCAGATTTTGCTCTATGTCTCTTATTACCACTTTCTCAAAACATTTGGGTGTTGCATTGGTTTGTCAGGAGTGCTGTAACAAACTACCATAAACTGACTGGATAAAACAACAGAAATTTATTGTCTCACAGCTCTGGAGGCGAGAAGTCCAAGATCGAAGGGTTGGCGGTGTTGGTTCCTTCATGGCATAGGGAGAAATCTGTTTCATGTCCCTCTCTTGTTTCTACCAGTTCTTCTGGCAGTCCTGGTATTCTTTGTCTTATAGATCCATGGCCCCAATCTTTGCTGTCATCTTCACATGGTGTTCTCCCTGTGCACATGTCTGTGTCTAAAGTTCCCGTTTATTTTTTAAATAAGGACATCAATTATATTGGATTAGGGCCCACCCTAATGAGTGCACCTTAACTTGATCATATGCAAAGACCCGATTTCCAAATAAGGTCACATTCTCAGGTATTGTGGGTTAGGATAAGTACATCTTTTGAGGGGGCACAATTCAACCCACAACAGACATCGTATGATTGGTCATATGACCAGTCTTCTATGGGGGCCCAAATACTGATGAATATTGTGATTTCTTCTTTACATGTCAGCAATACATCAGGGATCTCTTCAGGACCATCAAACTCACAAATTCTGTTTGTTTTTGTCAGAGATGGAACTCAGATCAAGTCTTGAATTTGGTGAACACATGCACATTAAAGTAGTGTTTCTCAGGTGGTCACAGAGTTACAGTCTGGGGATAAAACCTCCCTCATTCCTTCTTATTTTTAATCCACTTAGGTATAGTGAAAGCATTAATCATATGCTTATATCACGCAGAATAATTAAGCAGGAGAGTTGGGCCTTGAAGGCTACTCTCAATAATCAGCATTGTTGGTGAGTAGCCATGAAGCATTGCCTTAGATAACTTCAGTTTACTCCTGCCAACTAGAGGTTGGCCCCATTTACAACTGGGACAGGGCACCTCATGTAGTACTGAGACATGGACCCCTAGGAGCCCATCTGGTCCGTAACCACTGCTCTGTGTAGGTGGCTGCTGAGACATCTTTTGTTTCCATGACCCTACAGCTCCGGTAGCCCTTTTGCTGCCTCAGGGCTACCCTGGACAACCAGGAGTCTTTGTGAATCTGTCTGGCCCTGTTACCCTTAGACCCAGGACCATGTAGCCTTTTTCTCTCTTTCTGTCATCTGTGCACCTCTTTCCCCAGACCTTTTCTGGGGAAAGATGTGCACATTCTTCTCCCAAGAGCACACTGATTTCTTGGCTCTTATCATCTGTCTTTTTTCATCTCTTTCTTTCCCTCTCTCTCTTTCTCTCCACCAACCCCCCGCCCCGCCCCCGCTTATCCCCTCCTTAGCTTTGGAGAAATCTTTTTCTTATCTGGAATGGGAGTGGACATTGAGGCCTTGTCTATAAGCAAGTCCAAATTCCTCAAGGGCTTGGGGCTTGGGGAACACAGGACACAGCCTGCCAGGCCATTTGTGCTTTCTGCCTGTCACATGCTTCTCCATAGACAATGTAGAGAAAATGGATTGTTTGCCTGAAGAGAGGAGGTAGAAAAGGGGAAATGCCATGATAAAAAATCACATCTCCAAAGCAATTATATCAAAGAAATAAGAAGGGCTCTTCATTTTGCTGGGAAATGTGCTTTTTGAACATATTCCACTTGTAGTGATTTAAAAGTATTTTTTAAGGAAGGGTGTGCTAAACAGGGCCTTAACATCTTTAATCTTTTTTAGTATTACTATATTTGTATGGTAAATGTATGCTAGATTTGGGGTATATAATTGCTTGGCTGTATTCAATAGTAATGTTCAACATGGCACACAAAGCTGTTATTTTTAGCATCCTGAATAAAAATGTTTTCTCTTCTTAGACTGTAGCCTTCCCTGTCACATCCATTCAAATTAACCCTGATACATTATTGATGTATCCTCAATACTCAGTTTCTATACATAATTTTAACCAGTAAACATTTTTAAGACCTAAGATGCTTAATTTTATAACTGTGGAACTTCGAGGTATTTAGTATCGCCTGCTTTCCAACCCCCCGAGTCCTCCTTTTCTTTTTCTTTAAATGTTTTAAAAAGTTTATTTATTTATTTATTTATTTATTTATTTATTTATTTATTTTGAGAGGGAGAAAGAGCACAAACAGGGGAGGGGCAGAGAGAAGGAGAGAGAGAATCCCAAGCAGGTTCCGCATTATCAATCCAGAGCCCAATGTGGGGCTCAAACTCATGAACTGTGAGATCATAACCTGAGCCGAGATCAAGAGTTGGACACTTAACCAACTGCACCAGTCAGGTGCCCCGATTCTCCTTTTCTAAAGCTATGGGCACAGGACCCCAAAACAGCCCTATGCTGGTCTCTAGGACTACTTCTGACCTCAAAATAGGGGGAACTTAAGATTCTTATGCCCATCCCGTTCGGTGAATTTCCAAGTGGCTCCTGGGTTGCCCGTGACCTTGTGCTCCAAGCTCACCAGCTAGGCTTTTGAGGTGCTTCTGAGACACAGACCAACTGTGCCCCAGTTCTGGTGCTGATCAAGCACCTCTCGACAACAGATCTAGAATTACTGTTCTCCCAAAACTGAGTCATAGGATGGCTGGCAGGGAGAATGGGACTTTCCAGCTTCAGACAGTCTTCTCCCAGGTTAATCATATGCCCACACATCTAGATTCCTCTGACTCTTATCCTCGGATCTCCTAGGCTAGAGCTCTATTTACTGAACACTATGGTAGTCACACTTCTCTCACTCTTTCCCGCATGGCACACACCAATTAAAGCAACATTTTCTCTTAAGAACTCACCCCTATTTGGCTTATATATCAAATCCTTTGCCTTAGCAGGGTGCCCTGTGTAACCAGTGCCTAGTACTAAATATTTCAGCTGTTGGAGATAGATGTCCTCCCCACATCTACTAGAAGGCAGCTTGGCCCTATGTCTCCATGCAATAGTCTAACCCAGAGTCAGATGTTAAATGTGTGTATATATATATATATATATATATATATATATTGCACACACCCACCCGGCTATTCAGGGCAACCCTGGAATTAGAGGTGGAGTGTTTCCCCCCTCAGCTATACTGAGACCTCTTGAGAGAATTTTGTTCCTTCTTGAGGACTCCATTCTTCCACTTGAAAAAAGGACAATTATAGCTGCCCTTTCATGAGTGTTATGGACAGAAATGATGGTTATAAAGAGATTTTCCTCAAACTGTTAACATGGTTGCTTCTGAAGAGTAGAATTGTGTGTATATGAGGGGAGATCACTTTCAATTTTATTATTCAATTTATTTAATTATACATAATGAGAAAATACTACTTCATCATTATCATCATCATCATTGACAACAACATCATTGTAGTAAAAAATAGGGAAAAATGAGTTTGAAGGCTAATTCAGGCCAGAAGCCAGAGTCTCTTGCTTCCATGCTTGGACAATTTTAAGGGCTCTCTGATGCTTTACTGTAGAGGACTGACTTCTGATCTTTTCTGGTAACATTTCGACTTTCCAGTAGGTCCTCTGTAGAAATATCACTAGGGTGGAAAAGAGAGACAGCTTAACAGAAAGAGGGCATTCTGAAAACGGCTGTGGAATCTGAGGAGAACATGGGTCGGGATTGCGAGACTGAGGTCTGCCAGAAATGACAGCTTAGGCCTTTTGATCATGGGTTCCCCTGTGAGCTGTTCAGCTGTGCTTCTCTAGCTTCTCATGCTCCTGCTGCTCCAAATCCTGTTGCTCCTTGGTAGAAAATCTGTCCCATTCTAAGGGGGGACCACTACATGCTCTCAACATCCATTAAGTACCACCTGAGTGGTTACATCACTGCTCTCAAGATCAGCGTGAGTCCTGTGGCTGAAGGAAGCTTTCTCACCATCTGTAAGAAAGCTAGCTGCCATCTTCCATCTGTCATTACAGACTTCAGGGTGCTTGGCAGAAGGCACAGAGCCATCAACGCTGGAATCATCAGACTTGCATTCAAATATTAGCTTGCAACTTAAAGGCTAAGTATTCATGGACTAGATATCAGACCAAACTATGCATCCTTTTTCTTTGTCTGTAAAAGGAATACAATTATAATTCCAACTCTGTAGGGTTGTTATGAGCATTGAATGAGATTATGCATGTAAAGGATTTAGCAGAGTGACTGGCACATTATAAATCCTCTTGAAAAGTGAGGATTATTGTGCTACTGTTGTCATGTTCCTAAGAGACAAATATTTAGTAACTGAACAAGAGGGTGGTATTATCCCGTATCTTCATTACTTCCTGGCTAGAGTACCCGTGTGGTGCCTTTTCTCTAATATTTGGTGGCTTCTCATTTAAGCAGATTCATTGTTATCCTTAAAGATACGATTATTTCAGAACAATGTCTCTTTGGTCTTCAAGGTGCCCTGTTTTGGGGATTGAATCATGCCACTGGAAATTTTCTCCACAGCCAGCTAAACATCACACCAGAGTTGGACTATGCCTTGCTGAACCATCACTCTTGACAAAGGTGTTCCAACGATGGTGTTTTTCCCAGGCACATAGGACATTCCAGGTGCCACCTTTTTAGCATATGCCTCCCATTTTCAGAATGGCTCAGGTAGAAAGTTAAAGGAAACGATGAAGTCAGTTAGTCCAGAGAAGCAATTCATATGTCAAGGAGCTATTTCATATATTCAGCATTTATGAATTGAGAATTTAATATGTACCAGGCACCATAGTGGGGTTGGGCATAGAGAGGTGAATGAAGTAGGCATGATGCCTGTCCCTTGTGGAGCTCACTATTGGGTGGGTGTGGGAATCAGGTGTGTAAGCTAACAAGGAGGGAAACAAATGCATAAATAGGTAATTATAAAGTGAGCACATCTAACAAAAGGAAACAAACAGCTAGCTGTCATAAGGAACAATGGGGTAGGGATCAGAGAAAGCCTGTTTTAATCAGCAATATTTAACCGAAATTTTGAGGATAAGGAGATTTCATCAAAGAGCATTCTAGAGAGAGAAAATAGCAAAAACAATGGCTCCAAGGCAGTGTAACTTCAGCTGGTCCAAGGAATTAAAAAGGAGGCAGTTTGGGTAGAGTGTAGTGAGATGGGAAGAGTGAGTCAATAAGATGGACAATATAAACAGAGGGCAAGATCAAGCATGGTCTTGTGGACTGCAGCATCTAGTGTGAACATTTCCAAAATGGAAATGGAGAATGGATTAAAGGAAAGTCAAAGAAAAAACTTCCTTCTCCCTCTCCCTTCCCTTCCCTTCCCTTCCCTTCCCTTCCCTTCCCTTCCCTTC